>NC_091989.1:149455108-149520591 GCF_044704955.1 Pristiophorus japonicus
GGGGATAGGGTGAGAAGGCGGAAGGGAGGGGGAGTGAGAGTGTGGGAGAGAGGACATCAGTGTTGATTCTATAGATGAAGGAGATGATAACAGTCTAAAAAAGTACAGTTGCAAAAAGGATACTAAATTGGCCGCAAATGTATTGCAGGTCTCTGCTCGTCCAACATAAAACGCTGATGTGAAAAAGCGTATTTTAGATTTTGTTCAACTGTATGTTCAACTCTTCACTTCAAAGAGGGTCTTATTTGGGCAGTTGAGAACCAAAATGTTTTAAGACTTTTTTGATTTTGAGTACCAGTTTGTTTTATCAACAGAACTCTGTTCAGTGTGGGTAAATGAACAGGTTGAAAAATTAAGAGTACAGCTAACAGACAGACCTTACCATGTATGCTTCCAACAATGTTCTTTGACCCATGCAAGAAGGAAACAACAATTTCATCTGACGTGGGTACAGATACTAAATCTCCTTACAGCAGAATCTCGAAAGTAAATGCCAAATACTGGAATAGAAACTCAGCTTTGCATTCAAGTGTCTATAGATCACATAATCCAACTAATTATGGAGATATCTCCAGCCCAGATTATGCTATTCTTGTGGAGGACAACTGACAGGATATGCACAATGAATCAAAATGCAGATTTAAATAAAAGTGGCAGGTATGGAAAGTAAGGCACATAAAAATAGCCAAACATATCCAAGCCCCAATTTTGCAAGATTTGAAGCCATGCTCAGGATTAGTCTTCTGCGACCAATTTGGGCAGGATGTCAGTTCCTGGCACTCCCAAATTCGGAGCAGGAAGAACAGAACAGTTTCTGGTGGAGCAAGAAAGGGAGATGCGACTTTTGCCTCATGCAATAGATACACACTCAACCACACTCCGGGATTCTTATTTTCTGGCCAGACAGACATGACAAAACCTTGACAATTCACAATTAAAAGAACACAATTAATCCTAATAGCTATGTGTGGAGCTTCTGATTTTACTTGCAAAATAAAGTATCACTATTTAAGTATATATATATATATATATATATATCACTGCAATCATGTTTAAGAAGTAATGGATTGCTTCATGCTCATTTATTTGTAACAACTTACCACAGCCACAGCATCTGATTGCAGCATTAACTCAGGAGATAGGGTAGTAAAATACGCCAGGTTGGTCAACACATACACAACTGTCACTATGGGCAGGGAGATGATAATAGCACGAGGCAAATTCCTGAGGAACAAAGAAAGATTACCGATGGGAAGAGTGGTACAACAAAATATTTCACATTTTCATGAAAATCATATTGATCTTTTTAGAGCAACAGGTAAACATCAATTATTTTACAGTTTTCATGGCACACTTATGAAGCACAGGTGTGTAATATTCAACAGTGCAGTTTGTATTGCACTAAATTACACAAGGTAAAGTTCTGAAACTTTAACATTCAGGAATTACATTTACAAGCAGTGGACCCACACACAAATGCCCAGTACAGTTTTGTAGCAGACAGAAATATTGAGCTCTTTTTGTTGGAGGAATGTTATTTAATTTGAGCTTTGAGATTAAGACAACGCTAGCTGCCTTTACTCAATAGATTTACAGCCAATTATCATTTTTGGTAGCTAATCTGCATTTTCACAATCCGTTAAACTGAAAAGGTTGCGGTGGTACAAGTCAATAATAGGCTGGGGAGCTGGAGGAACTTTTACAATGTCTACAAACATCACTGATTTATAAGTACAAATATATCGAAGCTGTAATTGGCTTTGTGAATAGGGCCATTGAATACATAAACAAGAAAGTTATGCTTAACATTTATAAATTTCTGGTTTAGCCTCAGCTGGAGTATTGTGTACAATTCTGAGCACCACATTATAGGAAGGATGTGAAGGCCTTGGAGAGGGTATCAAGGAGGTTTACCAGGATAATACCAGAGATGAGAGGCTGCAGTTACGAAAAAAGAATGGAGAAGCTGGGATTGTTCTCTTGAGCAGACCGAAAGGGTGACCCAATAGAGGTATTCAAAATTATGAGGGTTCTTGATGGAGCAAGTATGGAGAAACTGTTTCCTCTGGCAAGTGGATCAGTAACCAAAGGTCATAGATTTAAAATAATTGGCAAAAGAACAAGAGGGAAAATGAGACATTTTTTCCAAAGAGGATTAAGATCTCAAACATACTACCTGAAAGGGTGGTGGGATCAGGTTCCATAGGAACTATCAAAAGGCAATTGGATGTGTACTTGAAGAAGACCAATTTGCAGTTTTTCAAGCATGGGCTGGTTGTGACAACAATTAGTCCTTGAGCAGATTAATCTTGTGAACAAATTGACTGGCACTGAACTTAGTCACAACTCCTGTTAAACATGTACGGTAACATTGTAATTCTACTTTAAATGTCAATTCTGTTCCCTCTCAACTAATGATTTTTGACTGTGAAACAAAGCTCAGACTTTAAGTTCGACTTTGACTGGCAAGAGACAGTCATCATCATAATTTCATATCTTCTTGTTCTACTCTTGGAGAACAGTGTGAAGTAGTGGAAGGATTCGCAGGCTGATTAACAGTCTGACATGAATACTCCTTCCATGGCCGTAACCATTTTTATATCAGCCGATAGGGTGGTTAGTCCTATACGACAGGAGGGTTTTATAGGCTCCCATAGTTGATACGATGGGAGGGAGGGGAGGGGAGGGGAGGGGAGGGGAGGGGAGGGGAGGGGAGGGGAGGGGAGGGGAGGCATCACCCACACCCATCGGACACAAGTATCCCACTAGATGTCAACACAGAATTCAAAGCCGGAGTTCCGCCTCCGCTCGCCTGGACTGTCTGGAGTGGGGTTCGAACCCTGCACCTTCTGATTCCGAGACAGGAATGCTACCACTAAGTCAAAGGCTCGCTCCAGTGAGGAGGTGAGCAACAGCTTAACCTAAAATTTAATGCGGCTGAAGGGCGTCATGATTTTTAACACAGAAATGTTGCTGTACTCACTTAAATGGCTCGATCATTTCTTCTGTGACAAAATTCAAGTAATTCCTACAATGAATAGAAAAGTTTCATTAAAATTCATCAAATACAGTTCTGCGGAGATAAAATCTAAAACAAAATTGAGAGCACAATAGGGTAGATTTTACAAATTTACACTCCCAAGGTTATTTCAACAGCGCCTACCACAGCTACAACCAAAAAGAACAAGAGTAGCAATGTTTTGGGGAGCACCTTTACCGACAAAATAAAAAACTGAAAATGCTAGGTCAGGCAACATCTGCGGAGAGTTAAACCGAGTTAACAGATGAATTTGAACCTGGAGGAGACTGTGGATTTGAGTGCTGGTGGGGAGGGGGTTAAGCCTGGCAAAAATGCGAGAGCGCCAGAAAGCCAGCTCCAACCCACGTCAGGCTGATTGTGCACAAACCACCTTGGGAGAGATGGGCTGCCTCTTCACAAATGGTAACTGTTCAATTGGAGTGATATTTCAAAACAGTTTCAAGTTTCATGTCGCATCCACTGGTTTTCTGGGCTTCCTGAAAGTCGCCATTGAAAGCAAGGTGAGATCACAACAGCATTTGAGTGGGCTGATTAAAATTAATGGAAATACTGCATTAAATACTCAGTACTCACAACTGTGTTCTTACCAGCTCATGGGAAAGATATTGTTCACAATACTTTTTCTATACTTCAGATTTTTTGATTCACCTAAGGCTTGAATTTTGGATGAAATATCCTTTCGGACCCACTGACCTCTGTGCCTGAACTCTTGATATGTACTCCCGGCATATGAAGCTCTACATCAGAATTATAAAATGTTCCCTTTTACATACCAGGAAGAGAATTACAGAGAACTAGGGATCAAGCCCCTAAAATGGATATTAAATCTGATAACAAGAATTTTTAGCAACTTGAAAAGGTTACTAAACCAAAATAGCACAATCTTTTTCAAAGATTAAACTTATTTTTAATCCTTCAATGCCTTTTCTCCAGAAATGTGGCTAACATTCTTTCAAACTGATCCATTACATCTTCTTGAATTGCTTTCCTGTTAACTAATCTTATAACTGCAGTAGCCTGGGTGAAATTGTCTGACTTCTATTCCTCCAAAATTCCTGACTAAAATTTGAACCCTTCACTGCAATTTCCTGGATTAATTTTTGTCAATCCTTTCGTAATCTTCATATTTCCATCGCAATACCTATTTGAATACAGTAGCAATTTCAAGCCATGCTCAATAAAATGATCCCTATAAAAGGTTTTAAGCCACAAGTATAAAATTCACTTTTTAGTGCTTTTATGAAAGATGCTTTTTAAAAATTTTGAGATTGGAAACTTGCCATTACTTTCCATTCATTATACCAGTTTGGGATACTAAATGATTAGTAGGAAATGTTGAGATATTACATGTAATCTCAGTGCAGTAAATCTGTCGGAGCACAATGATATTTGTGCATACAGGTTATTTAAGTTAATGTGAGGCTAATTAAAAACATCAAACAGTAGTCTGCCTTACCAGCCACCATATGCAAAGAGGCCACTGTACACTGCCAACACTGCTTTTCCCACATCTGTGGTTGTCCCTTCAAAGGCCCGCTCAGGTTTCAAATATGGAGTGTCTCCTGGATGGAACAAAAAGAGCCCAAGATTACTTTTGAACGACATAGTTAAGAAAAAATAATTCTGTTTAAGAAATAATGATCACGATCACCTGAAATTCCTCTATTATTTTAGGGGAGGCATTTATTTTAATAGATTAACATCTCTGCTGAAACAGCAGAGAGGAATTTGAGATGGGCATATTAATCATTCATATGCTAGTATCCCACAGAGGAATTTCACAAGACACATATGGGCCCAAGTTTCCACATGATTTGCGCCTGATTTTTAGGAGCAACTGGTGGAGAACGGACTATCTTAGAAATCGCAATTCTCCACATTTTTTTTTCTGCAGTTCTAGTCAGGGAGAACAGTTCTACTTTGGAACAGAATTTTTTCTTCAAAAGGGGGCGTGTCCAGCCACTGACGCCTGATTTCAAAGTTTCCACAGTGAAAACGTACTCCAAACTAAGTTAGAATGGAGCAAGTGAAGATTTTTGTAGAACTGAAAAAACCTGTTCTACACATTAAAAAAAATCAGGCGCAGCTTACAAATTAGGCGTCCAGAACGAGGTGGGGGGGGGGGCGGGGGGGGGAAGGGAACTCATTAAATTCTACAATAAATCCTTATTTATACTTCTACAAATATTATACAAATAAATCCAACCTGAATAAACATTTATAAGCAAAGTAAAGATTAAATAAACTATCTTCCTACCTGCGTGAAAGTGCTTCAGGCACGGAGAATGCTACAGTCAGCCTGAGGCGCCCGTTTTGCCCGCAAGGGCGGGGGGGGGGGGGGGGGGGGGGAAAGAGGGAGAGGAGGCGCCCGTTCTTCCCACAAGGGGGGGGGGGGGGGGGGGGTAGGAGGCGCCCGTTCTTCCCGCGGGGGGGGGGGGGGGGGGGGGGAAAGAGAGGAGGCGCCCGTTCTTTCCCGCCGGGGGGGAGAACAGTGAGAAGGCTGCAAGTGCTGATGGCAATGTGCTTTTATTAAAAAAATGTTCAAAAATTAAACAGCTACAAAGAACTACAAAAATGGCCGAGTGCCAATGTTTTTTTCACACTGAGCATGCGCGAACGCTCCAATGCGCACGCGCAGCGTTGCCGTCAGAAAAAAAACTAATTTAAATAGTACCCGCTCCCTCCCACTTACAAAATCGGCGCGAGTGTAGGCTCCGCCCCCCTGGGCGCCGCGCCAGGCAGACAAGGAGCTGCAGAACGCTCCAGAATCGCGATTTTTTTTTTAGGCGCCGTTTTAGGCGCGAAAAACGGGTGCCCAGCTCGGAGGGGCGCCCGTTTTTTATCGTGTGGAAACTTGGGCCCTATGTTACTATATTTAAAACTTGCAAACAAGGCTACTGCAATTCACCACCAGAAAAGAAAAATCTTACAATTAAATAATTTTGGTAATTCTACAAATGTTAACAGCTTAACTGCTGCCTAGTTCATCAGAGTTTGCCATTGTAGTCGCAATCCACAGTTGGTCATCTTACTCCACCTGTTACTCTGAGCAGGTCCTGTAGCATTTCAATGTAGCATAGCAAAGATTTCACAGCAATGCATTCATCCTGTAGGCTTAACTGACTTGAACCTACGCTATCACTTCTTTCCACCAGTACAACATGACTCAGTGCGTCAAGGAAACAAGAGGCAGGGCTCTCTTGCCAGAGTATTTGCAAAGGATCCAGATAACGTACAGGAAATGGAAGTATTGGCACCGCCAAAGGATAGCAACCATGGTATGATGCTGTCAAAGCTGATGATCCCCTCCCCTCATCTTGTTACTAAGCTGGATAGCCTCCCTCCCAGTGCTGCAAAACCACTGGACCCATACCACAGGGTAGATCTTCTCTATGGTTTAGGAGCGGCCAGCCCATGAAGCAGAAGGGCTGCATTAACATAGGGCTGGCAGACTGCAGATGTTAAATGAGTATCCTAGGGCAGTCCAGCCAAATTCCAGGCCCAGAAAGAGGTAGGTCGGGGTGGGAGGGAGGTGGTTTGATCCAATGTGGCAGGGGCCCAGGTTGTTTGTGAGGAGCCCAGAGCAGCACTGCTGCCCACAAAACTGGATAATAAAAACATACCTTTCTGGTAAATTACTCTTCAGCTGGACGCTGTGCATTGTGCATGATACACAGTTAGCCCCACTCACCCCGCCCTTTCCCTGTAGCCTTGCAAATGTATTTTCTTCAGGTACTTATCCAATTCTCTTTCGAAAGCCACGATTGATATTAAAAGGGCCTACCATCTGACTCAGGCAGTTGCTCCGACTACTCAGTGGTCGACCCTTGGGAATATAGCGTGGCCATGCCATCGACAGGACGGAGATGGTAAGTCATATCCCACCATTTTCGGGACGCTATTCCGCCCCCCCCCCCCATTTCTGCCGGGCAGGAGGCCTCAAAATCTTCCCACACATTACAGGGAAACTGCAGGACCATCCTCTTAGTGGGCTCAAATTTGGCCCACCCTTTTTTTTCGGTGCACTTACCGGAGATGCACCGCTCTTCTCCGTTCAGAAGTGCGCCGAAAAAATTCCTCCCCACTTTGGCCGCTGTCCGGCCTCTCCCCGGTCGTCGCACAGCGTGGCCAGTCGAGTCGGGGGTGGAGCCAGCATCCTGTGCTGAAAACAGTGCCGGGACGTCTGCACATGCTCATTGTAGACAGGTCGTGCTGTCTGCGCATGCGCAGTAGTGCTGAAATTTGGCAATCGACCCAGCCTCTCCCTCTCTATCCCCACAGATGCCGCGTTCACTCGCTCTCCTCCTCTCCACCACCCCCCCCTCCCCTACCCCCCGTTTCATTTGCAACCCAGCTTCTCGCCCCGTGGAATACATATGCTGTGTTGAATCCTGATGCCAATCGCTCCCGCTGGCCTAAGTAGATTTGGAGTAACTATTAGCTGGCCAAAGTTGCCTAAATGGCCAAAACTGACATAGGGTGGCTGGTAACGCCCCCTTTTGAGAAAAAAAACAAAACAAAAAAAAATCATAACGAACTCACTTACACCGGCGCAAACTGAATGTGCAAAATGGGGATTTTTAAGATACGCCAGAAAAATCAAGTTACTCCAAAAAAAACAGAGTAACTCCTGGCCAAAATTGAGCCCCTTGCTACTAACTTTAGCACCCTCAACATCATGCTGACAAAGACCAGACCATCTCTCATACTGAAAGAACTCAGCTCCTCCATCATCATCCTTCAACCGCCAGTTCTGCCAAACTCCAGGCCTCCCCAATTTTGTTCAACCCCATGACCCCCACCTCTCCTCCATGGCCCCCACCTCTCCTCCATGGCCCCCACCTCTCCTCCATGGCCCCCACCTCTCCTCCATGGCCCCCACCTCTCCTCCATGGCCCAAAATTCCAGATACTTATCTTTAACCTGGAACATCGTGGCTACTATTTTGTGCTTTTTAAAAAAAAGTGATAAAAAATTAAATATATAAAAGAACCAACACATCCTCTGACTCACTGTTAGCAATGGCTCTGGAAGTCAGCTGGTACAGATAATTAATTTGACATTTTACAACCTCGCTTTTAGTACACTGATAAGCTCGAGCAACTAGATATTTCAAATGACATTAACAATAAAAACACTGTTGTAACACAAGCTAATCAATTAAAATATCATAAAATATTTAAAATATAAATTTTTCATTTAACCGTACTTTGAATTTACTGACGAGTAACAAGGCAGTCTCAATGCAGCACTACTTTTGAATCAAGTTATGTGCTAAATTGCAGGTGCCTTTATGTATTTATTTTTTTATCGTCCTTCCCTCGTCCCACCCAAAATGCTCTCCTTTTCCCATCCCCTTTCTTAAAGGTGTTAGTTGACTTTACAGGCAGCAGTATCATCCTCTGGTAGCTCACCCAAATGGCAATTCATGTGTGAATCCTGATGGTGAAAGGCTGTGTACAATGTTATTTGTTTGACATTTATGCAACAGTATCAGAGCTGTGAGGCTTGAACTATCTGTCCTATTGCTGATGGTTTGTTTTCAAAACATCTTTTGTCTGTAGTGAAGAGCTAGGGGTACATCACCAGAGTCGTCTTTCTCACGAGGAAGGGAGGATTTACTGTAATCAGGCTTCAGTCGAGTCCAGGCCAGTTATTTTAAGTGGCTCACTTTGGCAGCCAAGTACAAAAATACCCCTTTGTCAGCATGAGCCACTGCAATCAACGCAGAGCCAAGAAAACCAGGGACAGAAATATCTGGACTTCAAAAAAACTAGACCAATAGAAAGAAGCCATGGGAAGAGATTAAACTAAGTTGTTCATAAAGGGGGAAAAAAATGAAAAAGCAAATAGCAGCATAGTTTGAAGCACGAACACTCTGGAGCTGAAATCACATCTGGGTTAAGCATCAGTGTTGATGCACTAACAAACATTTCCTAGACAGAACAATTACTATCGTCTTGCCCCTTAATGTGTTTTTTTTTAAAAAAGGTGATGATACTGGCATTCAAAAGTTACACATCATTAAGTCTGCATTACTGCAAAACTGTATCATCTACAAGAACATAAGAAATGGGAGTAGGAGTAGGCCATAGGGCTCCTCGAGCCTGCTCCACCATTCAATATGATCACGGCTGATCTTCTACCTCAACTCCATTTTCCCGATATGGTAACCTGACATTGCATTCATAACCTGCTATGAAACCACAGTGCAGAACAAATGCAAAATTAGAAAAAGTGAATTATTTCATGGCTAAAACAATAGGTAACATCATTTGTCACCCATGTGCCAACCCATAGCATCTTTCTTCAATGTTTTTTTACTAATCCTATGAGGGACTCCCTCAGTGGCTTCAGCATAGCTGGTGGATCGCTGCCATTGCTCAAGTGAGCTCCCAGAGTTACTCCCAATCGGTGACCTTTAGGAGCTCGGGTTTTAGAGGGCTCGGCTACTGCCAGGGCAATCTAGCCCAGCTGACTTTCTGACACTGGTCATTGGTTGAGGGGGTGGTGAGAGAGCAGACGTGCCGACTTCTTGGGAGGGGGCAACATGTACACCTCTCTGCCATGGGGCTGCTGCTCATCATTCCCACTGATCTGAAAAAGAGCAGACTTCAGGAGATCAATGAAGCATTTAAAGCCCCTATCCATGTAGTCCACCAGCCTATCCAAAGTGATGCAGATGTTGGAGCCAAGAGTTTGAATAACAGCAGGTTGAACTTCCAACAAAGCTGCAAAACCTGTTGAAACAGACTCCTGGTATGAGGGCCTGGCTGCAGAGTCCATAGAGCTGATGACATGCTTCACGATAGACTGCAGAGTGCTGAGGCCCTATGATAGAATGCCACACAGAGTCCTCCAAACTTAAAGACACAGTATGCCAAATCCTTTCCAAGCCATTGTATAATTGCACATGTGCTGAAAAGAGCTTTCTTTTAAAGGCTGAACATCTGAATTTAGCATCTTTGTCCTCCACAGAGCTTGGAGCCAAGGTTGCCCTCCACAAGCTATCTCCTGGGCTGCCCTCTCCACTACTCCCTGTTCCTGCTCACGCATGCTGAGTGCTTCACCAAGTGTTGTACCCCTCTTACATAACTCTTCAAAGCACTCGAGGTGCCAATCTCTGCTAGTGATTTGGAGGGATGAAGCATATTCCAGAGGATTGTCCTCCTTCAAATTCTCTTCTACAGGATCCAGCTGCTGAGAAAAAGCTAGAGAAAGGGGGAAGGGACAAGAGTTAACGTGCACTGATAGTCGAGATAGTAGCAGATGATAGCGGCTTCACTCTGCAGCACTAAGTTGTTAAGCTGCTTGAATGTAGGATTGCTTGAGGTCAATGCAAGGGTACAACTAATAGGCAGACGCCCTGCTCAGTGTCACCCCCCACCTCACCCTCACTATCTCTGATGCTCTTTGTTCTGATGGCCTTATTATAATCTCCACAGCTGCCTGCTTCATCTGTGTAAGATCTGATCGTCCTTGCATTGTGAACCAATTTGTCCCACAAAGAGAGTGAGAGATAGTCAGTGGCTGTTGAAAAGGGACGTCCATTTGTGTGGGGCTCCTTCACATAGTGTGTATGCTGAGAGGGAGAAGAAGCAAGTTGCAAGTAGGGTAGAGAGCTGTTCAATGGAAAGAAAATGGTTGGACTGTGAAGAAAAGCAGCCATCACAACAGATCATCGTTCGGCATTTGCTACCAGGTGGGAACAGGATGCTATTACTGCCTGTTGTGAAAGCAGCAAGCAAAAGCGAGTGTATGATTGGAAAGAGGAGAGGTGGTGCAGTATCCACTTGTGGTTGGTGGAGAGGATGTAATGCAGGGAGTGTTCACAATGCTTAGGGAGGGGTGGAAATGTTGTTTCCACATAGAGAAATGGAGATATAAAGACCTGTACTCACCCTTGTTGCTCTGGTCAGTGATTGAAGCATTTCCTGCATCAAATCCAGGTCCTGGGGCGGGGCGGGGGGGGGGTATGCTCCGAGAACTACCACTGCCACCTCTTTCCAAGCCTGCTGTAAGATCTGTTTGACAGCTTCTTTCCATCAGATAGAAATAAGACATCCCTCCATGCCCTCACTTCCTCAACGAGGACATCCATGATGTATCCGAGGACCTAAAGATTTGCTTTTAATCCAGATGTTTTCAGCGACGCCAGAGACAAATTTCAGCGATGCAAATGTCACCTCCCATGCATTCACATTTTACAACAATCGGGAAGCTCACATGAAATCCTGCCCAACAAACATGTGCTCCCTGTCACTGATGTGATCAAGTAGGCAACCTGCCAATCAAATGCTAATGCAGCGCAGCAGTTTAAAATCCTTCGGATCTCACACAGATGACGTCGGGTGGCTGTGCCACCTGCCACGCACACTGGCACCCAAAAACCACTGGCAATTAAAATTCCCCCTTATATTTCAGTTTACTTGTCAGTGACATGATCACAACTCTTCTGCAAGCTTTTATAGAGTTGGTAGCAGTTAGTCACATTCATCCTATAACGTTTTCCAGGAGACAAACTCATGAGCAAAGTTTGTCTGGCTATCAATCTAATGCTCAAACTAATATGCATTAGTTCATGAGTCTGCACAAAGAGGATCCCTGCACAGTTTTAAGATTATACACAATTCGGCATGAAAATCTGCAAAGAGCAGCCAGATCACATTTATTCTGTTGCTGCATTATCACTGGCAGCCACACAAAACAACTATCTCAATGCTGAAGCAGTGCTGCACTGACGGTAGGACAACAGCTGAAGCGAACTAGATCTTCCCCGCCACCCCCACCCCACCCCCAAATCCAATCCATGTCATGATGCAGATTGGAACCTACCCCCACTACAGGTGTGAGATTAACCATTCTACCCAAGCTGTAAATTTAAAGTTTTCACCAAAACTCAAGTGGCAGTATGAATTCTCAAACAGCTAAGACATTCTAAGGCAGTATAACTTGGCTGGCGTGTGAGGTGGTATTGCTTAAGGCACCTTTGTCACACCGACGCACAAGACAAACAGGAACGTAAGTAGACATGACTCGACGGATTTTACTTTGTTTAATGCATCAGATCAGAGTCGACCTAATTGGATTCCCACATGTCTCAACAATTACTTAAATGGGAACAGGAAAACCACTGTATTGGGCTAAAATGCTTACAATGGAGATGCCTTTGAAATCGGTACCTATAAAACTAACTTATTCTTGGGATAGTGAGATGGCATCAGAGGAGAAGTGGAAGGAACACCAATAATTGAGGAACCAAGTGGGTTTTGATTTAAAAACATTCCCTTGTATAGTCTACTGATATTTCAAAATCATTTTAATCCAAGAAATTAATTATCCAGCAATTCGAATTAATTTAAATTAACAGACTGTATTAAATAAATACAAAATTACAAAGACTGGGGTAAATTCTACATGAGGATTGCCGAGTAAGCCCTCAATTGATCCTACTCATGAGTGTTAAAAATGGTGAGTGCCACACTTTCCCATGTACAAATGATTGTGACATGAAAAGAATATTGTTTAATAGCATTTATCCTGAAGTTTTACTGAACACATGAAGCATGCTGTGGTCTGTTGTGCTGTTGAGATACCCTCACCATTATAATTTCTCTGGTTTCCCAAGCTTTTCATAAGGACAAATGATTCACAGCCCATTTAAATTGGCTGCTAATTTTCTTCAAGATAGACATTTTAAGAGTCGCTGTTATAATTATCAAATAAACTCCTAAAAACATTCATTTGCATTCTTTCAATAGTAATGACATTTCAAGACTTGGAAAAGTCCGTTCAATCTGAGAGCTGGTTGCTTAACATTTACTATGGAGCTTTACTCTACATTTGGATTATTATTACTGTAACATTATTTAAAATAACCTTCTGTTGCCTTCTAAAATTGGAAATAATGACTGTTCAGAAGAGTCCGAGCCAGTCAATGAGATATTAAGCATGCATTTATCATTCCAGATCTCGCATCAGCAACAAAAGTGATCAGCAAATTTTTAAACAATCCCCACACTTATGCTTTCAATCCATTGGACAGAATAATACAGTAAAAAAAAAGGAGGCAGATAAAAAGCAAGAAACTATAGACCAATTAGCCTAACATCTGTCGTTGGGAAAATGCTGGAGTCCATTATTCAGGAAGCAGTAGCAGGACATTTGGAAAAGTATAAGTCAGTCAAGCAGAGTCAGCATGGATTTATGAAAGGGAAATCATGTTTAACAAATTTGTTGGAGTTCTTTGAGGATGTAATGAACAGGGTGGATAAGGGGGAAACCAGTGGATGCGGTGTATTTGGATTTCCCAAAGGCGTTCGATAAGGTGCCACATAAAAGGTTACTGCACAAGATAAAAGTTCACGGGGTCGGGGGTAATATATTAGCATGGATAGATGATTGGCTAACTATCAGAAATCATAGAGTCGGGATAAATGGATATTTTCCGGTTGCCAAACAGTAGCTAGTGGGGTGCCGCAGGCATCGATGCTGAGTCCTCAACTATTTACAATCTATATTAGTGACGTGGATGAAGGGACTGAGTGTAATGTAGCCAAGTTTGCTGATGATACAAAGATGGGTGGGAAAGCAAATTGTGAGGAGGACACAAAAAATCTGCAAAGGGATTTAGACAGGCTAAGTGAGTTGGCAAAAAATTTGGCAGATGGGAGTATAATGTGGGAAAATGTGAGGTTATCCACTTTGGCAGAAAAAATAATTATAATTTAGAGAAAAATTGCTGCAGTAGAGGGACCTGGGGATCCTTGTGCATGAAACACAAAAAGTTAGTATGCAGGTACTGCAAGTAATCAGGAAGGCAAATGGAATGTTGGTTTTTATTGCAAGGGAGAGAGTATAAAAGCAGAGAAGTCCTGCTACAACTGAACAGGGTATTGGTGAGGCCACACCTACAGTAGTGTGTACAGTTTTGGTCTCCGTATTTAAGGAAGAATATACTTGCATTGGAGCCTGTTCAGAGAAGTTTCACTAGGTTGATTCCAGAAATGAGGGGGTTGATTTATGAAGATAGGTTGAGTAGGCTGGGCCTATACACATTGGAGTTCAGAAGAATGAGAGGTGATCCTATTGAAACATATAAGATCATGAGGGGGCTTGACAAGGTGGATGCAGAGAAGATATTTCCACATAGAGGAAACTATAACTAGAGGACATCATCTCAGAATAAGGGGCCACCCATTTAAAACTGAGATGAGGAGGAATTATTTCTTCTCAAGAGAGTTGTAAATCTATGGAATTCTCTGCCCCAGAGAGCTGTGGAGGGTGGGTCATTGAATATATTTAAGGTGGAGATAGACACATTTTTGAGCGATAAGGGATTAAAGGGTCATGGGGAGCGGGCAGGAAAGTGGAGCTGAGTCCATGATCAGATTAGCCATGATCTTATTAAATGGCGGAGCAGGTTCGAGGGGCCAGGCAGCCTACTCCTGCTCCTATTTCTTATGTTCTTAAAAACCTCAACCCAGGGACAAAATAATACTAGTTCTGTTAAAGGGTTCAGACACAAAATGTAAAACTTATCTTTTCTCTTTACAGATGCTGTATATTTCCAGCATTTTCTTTGTTAAAATTCCTATTTCTTGCATTTGTAGTGTTTTCCTTTTATTCAAAAATTAAGTTATTGAACAGCTGGAAAATCACTGGCCCGCCAATAAAAAAGACTAAATGTACGAAACATGCATTATTTTATGAGTCTGCACAAAGACTTCAAAAAAGGTCAGTTGTGTATAAAGTACAGTGCAGTACATGACATTGGAATGCATTCAATAGGCCCTGGAATTACAATACACCCACTTTCACTGACCCATTGCAAACTTCAAGAAGCAGAATTAATTTTGAAGCCTTTCAACCTCTAACCTAGCCACTCTCCTGGCTTACTAAGTTGAATTACAGTAAACAGTATCAAATTCAATTCAGTCATATCAGATCAAACTGTTGTACAAAATGAGATCACTGAAGCAGAGTTAGCATTCATGATCTATGCTGATGGTACACAAGTCTGCCTCTCCACCACTTCCCTTGACCCATCAGCTGTCTCTGTGTTGTCAGTTTGTTTCTCTAACATCAAATCCCATTGAGCACAGCTTCCACCAGCTCAACACTGAAGCTTCCAACATAAGCTCTGCTCTCTTGTCAATGCCTCCAGCCTCATCCCTGACCATTCACTCTCTCTCTCTCACTGAGCCACTGAATTTGCTCCATGCTCGATCCCAAGCTGGGATTTAAACCACACATCCTATTTATAAGCAAGATTGCTCACTTCCAACTCTGCAATATTGCCCGTCTCCGCCATAATGTCAGCCCCTCCTCCGGTGAAACCCTTAGACTTATCATTGTCACTTCTAGATTCAACTACTTTAATGCTCTAATCGCTGGCCTCCACTTCCTTTATAAGCTCTAACTTGTCTTAAACATCACTATTCATGTCCCATTCTGCATTCACTCTCAATCTAGTCTACCTCTGCAAGCTCCTCCAGCCCTATAATCCCTCCTGACCACTCTACTCTGCTTTAGGCCTTGTATACATCCCCTCTCCCTTCACTCTATCATTGGTGCTGGAGCTTTCTGTCATTTTGGTCCTACTCTCTGGAACACTTTCCCTGAACCTCTCCTTTCATCTTTAAAAATCTTCGCAAAACCCTTCTCTTCAGCACCATTTCCTCATCTCTTGATTTCTGGCATAGCGTCCATTCCCAATTGTAATCAGTGAAGCACCTTGGGATGTTTTCTACATTAAAAGGTGTTGAGAAACACTGCTCTTGAAAAATACAAAACTGATTGACAGTATAGTGCTCAAAAACTCAATTTGGGGATGTTCTGCCCAATCGTGTAACCCTCATTAGAAGCCCTTGAATATGAGGAACATCAGTGCTGCTTTGTCTTGTGAGCATCAATGAAGATTTATTTTTTACAAATCAGGCTTCTTTAAATGTTTAATTTACTGTTTAGAAAACAATTCTGAAGAAAAGTGAATCTGTTGATTCCTAAAATTTCCAAATACAGCTAGAAATGCTGTCAAATACCAACTCAGTTCAATCTTCATTGGAAAATGATAGCAGGCCAACTGAAAGAATCTACTGATGATCCTGTCCTTCAGACTGATGCATCCTAACTTCTATGACAAAGCACAGACAACCGTCCATTATTACTTAGTTGCCGCTAAAAGTTTCCAGTGTAAAAAGTGGGTCACTTAACACTGGGTCCTTCAGCTGTTGCACTTCTTGCTGTCACATGGGCATAATTGCTGTAAACACATTTTAAAAGAATTAATTGAAGCCCAGTTTGTATTTTCTTTTATAAGTACAAACTATTCGCAAGTTCAACACAGTAAACAAAAGATTTCATCTCCTCTCCCCCAAAGTTCATGCCAGAGGTTATGAGAAAACTCTGCCAGAACAATACCTGCACTGTATTTTAAATGGAGATTGCATTTCTAATTTTTCTGTAACTTTACAAACACTTTGCAATGGTTTTATTAGACAAAAGGCCGGGATGAACAACTGCCAGCCTGTTTCTAAGGGTCATAACAAATCTGATACCAATACAGTGTCCATTAAACGACTAGAAATGGACCCCGAATCACAGTCTCCATTTTCTAGCATTATTCTTGCCTCATGAAATTTCAACTGAAAGATACGATGGGAACAAATATATTATAATTTTGCAAAATAGCAAAATCTCTCACTAAATTTAACAGTTCAGGGAAAATGAATACAGGAGTAATATGACTAGGTGAGAGAGAGATCATGAAAAAAAACAATAAAATTGCAATTGAAAACCTGTCAAGTAAATGTTTGTAATGCCAATTCCAATCTAAATTAACCTTTGTTAAAAAAAATGAAAACAAACAAACTTTAATGGTAGAAACATGTGGTATAGAAAAGGTATCAACAAAAAATGACAAGAACAAAAAAAGTGATTCACTGCGTAGATTAATAATGGTCTGAATTTTACAATTATTTGCCATTCTCGACACATCACATGCTCGATAGTCCCGCATGGGTTCAACAATTCAACCATAAAGTCTGATGGAACAATGTCTTCATGATTTAGAACAATTTAAAAGAAAAATCTATCACGAGATTAGCAGCTGACTAAGTGCTCAGCCAAACCAGAGATAAAAATGTTAATCCTTCCCTACAAGGGTGACCATCAACTTCTCCTGTAGTTTGGCTGGACATTCAGCCACTCAGTAATTAACATTCCAAAATTAGTGATCCTGATGGGCAACTGTAAAGGAAGGTTTACAGATCTCAACAGCTAAAGCATGTTTATTAATGAGATTCATCAGAGGATATTTCAAATTTTACAATTCAGATGCAGAGAACCTTCGTTGGAAAAAAGGAATCTTGTGAATAGGATCTATTTTTAAATGCAGGACTAGAACCACCAAATTTTGCAAGGCAAGCTCCTCACCTTGATTCTCATATAATCAATGTGGGGAAGTTTGTGCAGGGAGGCAGGCCTATATGGCAATTGGCTGGGAAACACAATTTTTGGAAAGCAGCAGCTCATAAAAGGGCTGTTGTTCATCGCTAAAAGGGAGTGGACTATTTTCGTAAATAAATCTGGGTATAGAAGGAGTTTCATTGCTTTGAGGATATATGTATATTATTAGCTTTGAAAATGTGAGCAGTGGAAAAAAACTTCCTCCTTTTCAGACAAGTAGTTGTAGGTTCTGGTACCAGAGGTGAATGAAGGAGGATAGTTGTCTTTGAAGTTGAAGGCCACCCTCCAGATAAATCACAATTCCAACATGGATGGGTGAAGATTGCAGAGCAAGTTAATGTCGTTGGCAAACAGCAGTTGTTCAGTGGCATCAGGTGTGCCAAAGTTAAGTGTACTCAACATCATATGCATGATTACTTCTTCAAAGAATGCATGGAACAAATCTAAATCTGCAACTGCACAGCATAGTTATGACCTATGTCCCTTTTCTCAACCCTGCTACTTTGCACAAAAGCTGTAGGGCATTATTCTAATAGGGCACACAACCAACCATTCAAAATTCCAATCAAAGATTACGGTCACAATAATCAGCATACATGCTACTTTGCAACGCCCTCAAGCAGAAAGGTAAAGCGTTTGGGATCCTCATACACATTCATAAATTCTGAGTGCTCCCTGGTGGATGTAGTACACAATCACAAGGGGGACTAAGACAAAAGGAGGCGGTCATGGCCCTTTTTAGCCCACGAATCTGTGGCGTGTACAGGGAGGGCAAGTTTGAGCTGTGATGCCACCAACCACCAAGTGTCCTCTGTTTATTATGCTTCCTCCTTTGAATCATTTTAATCATCACAGCAGGTGCAAACATTGTTCAGCAGCAGTATGAGGAACAAAATATCATGCATGATCTTACCTCTCTTTGCTGGGCATTTTATGGAGGGTCTATTGCAATTCTTCATTTTCTCTTCATATAGGTTCTTCCCAAGATCATGAGGATCATCATCATCATAGGCAGTCACTCGAATCGAAGATAATTTGCTTCCACGCCATAAAAGGATGAGTTCGCAGGTGTTTCAACGAAGGACCGAATATTCCAGGTCCCGAACTACATATTGAAAAGGTGGAAGATGCCTGTGCGTGGATTTTTTTAATGTGTGGTGGCCGTTGCACACTAGCCACCACACGGGCTTGACCGAGCTAGGTCTTGGTCCAGTGGCAAGGATTAACCAAGACGCCTGGAGACCAGCTCTGCTGCACGAACTTAGTACGCACACATATCGCAGTGTGGGCTGGCCCCGTGCCGCCCCGGGCCCTTGCCTCTTCTGGGCCCCGATCACGTCGCTCGACAATCTCTCGCTGCTCCTTTGCCCCGACCTCGCCGCTCCTTCGGTACCTGCCCACGCTCCAATCAGTGGCTTGGACCTTGGTGACATCCAGTCCAGTCGCCCTCTTCACAGCCGTTGCCCTCCTAAACTGGCTCGCGCTGTACCTTGAAGTGGTATGCTCCACGTTGCTCCTTTGAAGGCCCCAACCTGCTGATGGTCCTTGCAGGACACACCAAGTGGTATTACATATCTGGCACAGCAACATGCATCAAACACTCCACCAACACAGATCCTAGCACTTCTGGGATTGTAGGGAGAGATTTTTGGAAAGGCTAGGTGATTCACCATTCATGTTTGGAGGAGCAAGTAGCATGATGTGTACCGCAAAGAGTAGACCAGGCTGAGAGGCCACCTCATTTCTCTGGCAAGTACCCTACTGAGCCTACCTGCAGACAACACTTAATCCAGGCATAAAAGGCCTATGCAAAATTCTTCGCTTCTGTGTCAGCAGCCAGAAGCAGCTGGTGGATCATGTGCAGTAATGCGCCTCTGATATCATTGTAATAAGGGATTCTGATTTATTCAAATGCAGAGTAAAATGGACAGAATTATACCTTCACTTCAATCTGCAAGTGCAGCCCCAAAACTCAGCAGGTACAGGTGCAGACCAACATTCTCTCTTAATGTGATTTTCACAATCAAGATCTTGGGCTCCCACAGAAGTTTTTTTGCTGCTGGAGTTGAATAACCTTGATGATTGGTTGGAAAGAGCTACTACAGTTGTTGGCTTAGCCACCGTCTGGACTTCTTGAATGCAGATCATTGGTCATCCAGTTGAGATACCTAGCACCTAGCGAGAAAAGCGGCAGACGAGAAAGCTTCCTCTCAGAATATCCTCAGATCTAACCATACCATCTGGCTCCTCAAGTGATTAATGAAGTGCCAGAGATTGGACAGGCACTGACAGCCACTATATTGCTAACAATGACTGGACATCGCATGACCCCACACCCAAAGGTTCAATACCACCACCATCCCTACAGTGCCACAACACCCAACAGCAACCTACCACAGTTGCTCTTCCCACCCAGGGACCAGTTAGACATAGCCTTAGATTACGTAAGCAAATGGAAGCAGTGTGATTAGAATTAGAGCACTTGATAGATCACTAAATTTTCATATTTTTATTCATCTTTAGTGCAGACACTGTTTGTTGAGGAAGGCCAAAGAAAGTTTTCAAGTGCTGAGAGAGTTTTCAATGCAAGCACTGTTTTTCAATGGCATCTTGCGAGAATTACTGGACAATATTCTCAATCACAAGAGTTTCACACCAATCCCAGCCAGTAAACCAGCTATGACTCCTCTTCCTGAGGCCCTGAAGTTCCACTGGCCTCATCATCCTGCTGCAGTGTCACTCCTTGTTGGATAACAAAGTTATGCAGTACGGCTCATATCTGCTACCAGCGAGTCTCCAGGCCACTGGTGCAGCCTGGTAAAAAAAATCATCATCTTTATCGGCAATCCCTCGAAATCGAGAAAGTCTTGCTTCCCACTCTAAAAGTGAGCTCTCAGGTGTGACTGTACAGTGCAATATGGGAACTACAGTCTCTGTCACAGGTGGGACAGACAGTCGTTGAAGGAAAGGGTGGGTGGGGAGTCTGGTTTGCCGCCTGCTCCTTCCGCTGTCTGCGCTTGTTTTCTGCATGCTTTCCGCGATGAGACTCGAGGCGCTCAGCACCTTCCCGAATGTCCTTCCTCCACTCAGGGCGGAATTTGGCCAGGGATTCCCAGGTGCTGATAATCAAGGAGGCTTTCAGGGTGTCCTCGAAACATTTCCTCTGCCCACCTGGGGATTGCTTGCCGTGCAGGAGTTCTGAGTAGAGCACTTGCTTTGGGAGTTTCGCGTTGGGCATGCAGACGATGTGGGCCGGTCAACGGAGCTAGTCGAGTGTGGTCAGTGCTTCGATGCTGGGGATGTTGGCCTGATCGAGAATACGGACGTTGGTGCATCTATTCTCCTAGGGGATTTGCAGGATCTTGGGGAGACATCGTTGGTCGTATTTCTCCAGCTATTTGAGGTGTCTACTGTACATGGTCCACATCTTTGAGCCATACAGGAGGGCGGGTATCACTACAGTCCTGTAGACCATTAGCTTGGTGCCAGATTTGAGGGCCTGGTCTTCGAACACTCTCTTCCTCAGGCGACTGAAGGCTGCGCATATCACCAGCTGTTTTGATAAAATTGTCAACACTTTTCTGTTTCTTTATCGGAAGCAAATATTAACTGCAATGAGAGCATTCAGTGAAATGCTAACGTGCCAGAGAGTGTGTTTACATTGTTTGATTAAAATGTTGCACACAATGGGCTGGATTTTCCGGTGCTGTCTGCCTTTGTTTTCGCCTTGGAGGGGTGGCAACAGCGGCGGTGAGCTCTTCTGGGCAAGCGATCAGCTTCCAGTGCCCTGCCGGGGTTGTTAGGGCTCGGTTTCGACGGTGCGTGGAACAGTACTGCCCGGAAGAGGCAAGCCGGTGTGCAACGCCCCTAGTTGCGAAATTGGCTTGATTTTGACTCCCGTACGACCCCTAGTGCCCCCTGGTGGGAACGCCTGTGAAAGCTGACATTCCAAGTTGTAGCGGCTGCAGTGAGGCAAGTAATGCCGACCTCAGGCAAGTGTGATATCTTTTTTTTTTGCGATTTATGTTCTAGTGGCGTGGGCTATGTATTGGGAATGTTTTTGGCCTTTTTTTTCAGGTTTTTTCTATCTCCCCAGACCTCTATTAGAACACTCCCAGGCCGGCTCTTTAGCTCGGGATTTTCGCATGCTAAGCTGGCTTAGCACCCAAAGAGAGGTGTCCAACACCTCCCTTACCGCTCTGCCCCACACTCAGGGCCCACTTGCTTAATTTTGCTGACTGAGGCGCAAACTTTTCTAAGCGATATGAAGACCGCCCCGCCGTCATTAACGCCCCGAAATGCTAAAAGCCGAAAATCCAGCCCAACGCTGTTATAACAAGCTCCAGTTATAAAACGTAACAATGAATTGATGTGTGTACAAACGTGTGACAAACACATTTTTACTGAGCATGGAGATGAATGTACTGCAAGGAACCCATGTAGATAAGAGGAACAGCAGCCATTGTTCTCTCAGTAGTAAATAAATACACTATATAGGGGTCAAGTTTCAGCCCGAGTTGCTCCTATTTTTTTGGAGCAACTGGTTTAGAATGGAGTATCTTAGAAATTGCAATTCTCGGCATTTAGTTTGCTCCAGTTCTACTCAGTTAGAACAGTTTCATTTTGGAACAGATTGTTTTTTCAAAAGGGGGCGTGTCCGTCCACTTACGCCTGTTTTGAAAGTTTAGGCAGCGAAAGCTTACTCCAAACTAACTTACAATGGAGTAAGTGTAGATTTTTGTACACTCAGAAAAACCTTGCCGACACTTAGAAAATCAGGTGTGAGGAAGAGAGATGGGGGGGGGGGGGGGGGTGTTTACAAACATGAAACACATCAGTTTTACAAATAAAGAGCCATCAATAATAAATGATAACTAAATCAATAAATAAAAAATTATGTTTCTACTCACCGACTGCAGCACCGGGAGCCCCCCCCCCCCTCCCCCAGTGTGTCTCTCTCTCTCTTGGTCTGTCAGTGTCTATGTGTTTCTGGCAGCGAGGAGAGGGGGGAAAGAGAGGAGAGGGGGGAAAGAGAGGAGAGGGGGGAAAGAGAGGAGAGGGGGGAAAGAGAGGAGAGGGGGGAAAGAGAGGAGAGGGGGGAAAGAGAGGAGAGGGGGGAAAGAGAGGAGAGGGGGGAAAGAGAGGAGAGGGGGGAAAGAGAGGAGAGGGGGGAAAGAGAGGAGAGGGGGGAAAGAGAGGAGAGGGGGGAAAGAGAGGAGAGGGGGGAAAGAGAGGAGAGGGGGGAAAGAGAGGAGAGGGGGGAAAGAGAGGAGAGGGGGGAAAGAGAGGAGAGGGGGGAAAGAGAGGAGAGGGGGGAAAGAGAGGAGAGGGGGGAAAGAGAGGAGAGGGGGGAAAGAGAGGAGAGGGGGGAAAGAGAGGAGAGGGGGGAAAGAGAGGAGAGGGGGGAAAGAGAGGAGAGGGGGGAAAGAGAGGAGAGGGGGGAAAGAGAGGAGAGGGGGGAAAGAGAGGAGAGGGGGGAAAGAGAGGAGAGGGGGGAAAGAGAGGAGAGGGGGGAAAGAGAGGAGAGGGGGGAAAGAGAGGAGAGGGGGGAAAGAGAGGAGAGGGGGAAAGAGAGGAGAGGAGAGGAGAGGAGAGGGAGAGGAGAGGAGAGGAGAGGGAGAGGAGAGGAGAGGAGAGGAGGGGAGGGGAGGGGAGGGGGAAAGAGAGGAGAGGGAGGGAGGGGGAGGAGAGGAGAGGAGAGGGAGGGGGAGGAGAGGAGAGGAGAGGGAGGGGGCGGCCCAAAACCTGACCCCATAATGTGGTGCTAAAAAGTGTCCAGACAAGGAAGAAACCAGATTTGATTCCATGTCTGTGTTCAATTAGAGGATGTCAGCCAGGGGAGCAATAGCAGCTTCACAATTCTCAAGAGTTTCCAGGATAGGGCGAGGGGAAAAATTCAATGTTCCTGCTCCATTCCACTATCTATTTACTCAAGTGGAAAAGTTTGTGTGTGTATGTGAGGCGAAGGCAGGATTGAACCAAGCTGTGATACATCCAATGTAGAACAGTGTCAACACTCAAATGTCTAGACCGGGAATGTTAACTTTTTTTTGTCTTCGTAGGACACTAGATATGCACCGTGGCGTTTCATCAGCCACATAAAAAGATGAAATCAATTGGGACAATTTTCAACATCCGAGAGCCACATTTGCCAGGTGTCCGACAGTTAGCAATGGCAAAGAAACAGTAGTTGATCCTTAACGCTCAAAGACCGCCTAATCTGATTTTTGGTGGGCCTGAAAATCAGCATCGAGCACTCCTGCCCCAAACAGACGGGAGGTTGCTTGTATATGCAATTTGCGGTCGTACACCAGTTTGTAGGATCTGGTTCACAATTTTCAAGCAGAAACTCCACTCATTTGTGCAAGGCCGTGAGTAAAATAACAAGCGGTCCTTAAAGGGACCACTGGAGGGCACTTCAAAAATGATCTGGAACATTTGATGGAAGTTTTGAGGGGCCAGGACGAACAGTAATGCTGAGTAGAACTGCCAACTCCCAACACCCCATGCACTCCCTCCCTCCATTATTGTTGACTTCCACTAGGTTCACTCAGGAACACAAAGAACATAAGAAATAGGAGCAGGAGTAAGCCATTCGGCCCCTTGAGCCTGCTCCGCCATTCAATTAAATCATGGCTGATCATCCACCTCAACTTTATTTGCCTGTATTATCCCTATATCCTTTGATTCCCTTAATATCCAAAAATCTATCGATCTTCTGTCTTAAATAAACTCAATGACTGAGCCTCCACAGTCCTCTGGGGTAGAGAATTCCAAAGATTCACCACCTTCTGAGTGAAGAAATTTCTCCTCATCCCAGTCCTAAATGGCCGGCCTCTTATTCTGAGACTGTGACCCTTTGGTTCTTGACTCCGCAGCCAGGGGAAACATCCTCCCTGAATCTACCCTCTCAAGCCTTGTAAGAATGTTGTATGTTTCAATGAGATCACCTCTCATTCTTCTAAACTCAAGAGAATATAAGCCGAGCCTACTCAATCGCTCCTCATAGGATAATTCCACCATCCCAGAATAGTTGCACTCCCCCTTTGGCAAGTATATCCTTCTTTAGGTATGGAGACGAAAACTATATAGGATACTCCAGGTGTAGTCTCACCAAGGCCCTATATATTTGCAGCAAGATATCTTGGGGTGGAAATTGCCCTCTAACCCGTTTCGGGAGGACATTTGAATTATTACCGCCCGGCGGGAGACAGGGGGGAGGAGGAGGCAGAAAATTGAGCTCTTTAAATCAGAAGATGCCTCCCAGCTCCTTTGTGTGCTGATGCAGGTGGTAGCAGGGCAGGGCGCTGATGATGTCAATGCGACGTGAATGTGCCACGTCACAGCGTCCCTCCCCTTCACTTAAAGGGGAGGGACGCTGTGAGGCCTAATGAGGCCTCCGTGGCACCCACTGGGCTACTAGAGAGGGGTTCGGCTATGCCAGCGGCCCGGCATCCAAGAGGGGTGCCAGGCTGCCTGCTTGCGGACTGGCTGAACCAGCGGCCGCCATTGTCGGCTGCAGCAACCAGGCACTGGCAGCCGTTGGGGGCACCAACCGCCGCTGACCACGCTCCCACAGGGGTCAGCGGCGAGCGGTAAGGGGTCAACACGCCAGCAAAGACTGGGCGCGGCGGTAATAGGCCTTAAAAAGGGTGCAATATCGGCCCCAAAATTGTACTTAAATCCTCTTAGAATAAAGGCCAACATACCATTTGCTTTCTTAATTGCTTGCTGTACCTGCATGTTAACTTTCAGTGATTCGTTTACAAGGACACCCAGGTACTTCTGAACACCAACATTTCCCAATCTCTCACCATTTAAAAAACTCTCCTGTTCTATTTTTTCTACCAAAGTGGATAACTTCACATTTCTCCACATTATATTCTATTTGCCATGTTCTTGTCCACTCACTTAGCCTGCCTTGAAGCCTCTTTGCATCGTCCTCACAACTTAAACATTCCCACCTAGCTTTGTATCATGAGTAAACTTGGATATACATGTTCGACTTCCAAAATTCAGAGTTCCAGAATCTGGACACCGGGCCAATCTGTGGCGGTGTCATCCGGAAACCGGAAAATGTTCCGATATCCAGACTCCCCCAGCCTCGGTGAACCGACTTTGCCCCGGCCTGACTTCACCCGCCCAGACCGCGCCCCTCCCCCCCCCCCTTTACCTCGGCTGCCCGACCCCACCTACCTCGGGCCTGACGAGGAACTCCTCACCCGAACACTTCCACGGCGGCAGGGCCCCGCCCGAACTTCTCCACGGTTGCGGGGCTCCGCCCCAACTTCTCTGGGGCCCCACCCGGCGACGCAACGTTTGGAAATCCGGAAATACCCGAACCTGGGCTTGGGTGTTTCCGGATTCGTGACGTCAGAAAGACGTACCAAAATTCGGCAAAATGCAAAATGCGGAATGGCCTCGGTCCCGAGGGTTCCGGATTCGGGACGCTGCACCTGTATTACATTTGGTCCCCTTATCCAAATCATTGATTATAGATTGTGAACAGCTGAGGCCCAAACACTGATCCTTGCGGTACCCCACTAGTTGCAGTTTGCCAACCAGAAAATGACCTGCTTATTCCTATTCTCTGTTTTCTGTCCATTAACTAATCCTCAATCCATGCTAGTATTATTACCCTCAATCCCATGAGCCCTAATTTTGTTTAATAACCTCTTGTGTGGCACCTTATCGATTGCCTTCTGAAAATCCAAATACACCACATCCACTGGTTCCCCCTTATCTATTCTGCTCGTTACAATTTCAATAAACCCTAACACATTCGTCAAACATGATTTCCCTTTCATAAATCCATTGACTCTGCCCAATCCTTTATTATTTTCAAAGTGCCCTGTTACCACGTCCTTAATAATAGATTCTAACATTTTCCCTCCTACTGATATCAGGCTAACTGGTCTGAAGTTCCCCATTTTCTCTCTCATTTCTTTCTTAAATAGTGGGGTTACATTTGCTGCCTTCCAATCCGCGGGAACCATTCTACAATCTATGGAATTTTGGTCAACACATTTTCAGCCGCCTGGTTTGACGAGATACCTGCGAGTGCTGATGGAGTACTCAGTAGGTCGCGAACTATATTGTAATGAAACCGGAACCGTAACATGGTTCAGGCCTTATGCTGAAGTGTTCAGGCAGTGTTAGCGGACGCAGCGGCAACTTTGTATTCGTTTTGGGCAAATGTTGAAAGTTGCCCACAAATGTTTCCATGAATTTGCATATATCTCAAACAACAGTTACAAACATATTTAGCATTTGTGCATCAGTGGTGCAACAGTGGCAGAAGCAGTCCTTTTCAAACCTCCACACCCCAGAAATTGAAAGATGAGAACAAACCTCAGGAGGTAGTATATGCACATATCAGCTGACCTTTGAGGCCAGTTATGGCCCACTGGGTGTAGTTTGAATCTAGACTCGCACAAAGAACAGCCACTTTAGCAAGGTTCTGGGAACCCATGGTGCTTGTGAAATTATGCCCCAGTATGAATCATTGTCTTCGGGAAAGAAAGGGAAATCAGAGGGGAAAAATGCAACTGTAAAGTAGGTTTTAGTTTATATATTAAGAAAAATCTATATGTTTCATCTTAACTTTCACCTAACAATGTGATTCCAGCAGGTTTGTAATTAGGTTAAAGACAAGTTTACAAAATCTGCTGCAACAACAATCCTTAAACTGTGTGCAACTGCAACGTCTCAGCCTCAAGCTATTTACACGTCACAGTTAAAGAAATACGTCACAAAATAAAGCTCTGCTGATAAGATAATGCATTGTTACAAATATACTGCAAGTCCACAATGTCTGTACTTACAGAAAGTTGATAATGTGAGTCAACTTGAGTACATCGAGTTAATAAATATGAAAAGCAACTATCCCAGGTCATTTATACGCAAATAATAATTTGCCGAGGGACATTGTTCTGATGTTGCATTCCACTTACTGCACTGTGAGCTGTAGCGAGTAAACACTTCTGTGTCACCTTACCAGGAATACAAACTGCAGTAGGAACAGTTTGATTAAAGAATCAAGTTCTATTACAATAAACGATTCCACTCATCTTAAATTATTGGATTTTCCAGGGATACAAAGACTTACCAATCCAACAATACAATCTGTTTCTTCAGGATGAGAACTTCCTTCAGCTTAACTAGAATGGAGGCCCTCACCACCGCCCCCCACCCAACATCCTCGGAACTCTATTAAATTTGCCTCGTTACAAAGCATTCAACCACAAATGCAGGGATCCATTTTTCCACAATTGCCACAGCAGGTGTTAGTTGCCTGCAATACTGCCAATTATTTTTCACAGTATTCGCTTGACAACCCTATTTCCTATTTTTATTTTTAGCTCTCCCCTTTTCTTTAAGGATGGCTCTCTGTCCTACTCCGTCACATCCAACCTCTCTGCCCAGCCCAACCTGGCATCGTTCTGTCTGACCACTCGACTCCCCCATCCTCACACAGCCACAATCAAGTGGCATTCGCTACTTCCAAAATTCCCTAGATTCAGGAAAGGTCCGAGTGGATTGAAAGATAGAAAAGATAACCCCGCTATTCAAGAAAGGAGGGAAAGAGTAAAACGGGAACTATAGGCCAGTTAGCCTGACATCAGTCAGGAAAATGCTGGAATCCATTATTAAGGAAGTGGTAAGAGGGTATTTAGAAATCATAATATGATTAGGCAGAGTCAACATGGTTTCATGAAAGCAAGCGCTCTACTCGGAACTCCTACACAGCAGGTGATCCCCAGGTGGGCAGAGGAAACATTTCAAGGACATCCTCAAAACCTCCTTGATAAAGTGTAACATCCTCACTGGCACCTGGGAGTCCCCCTGGCCAAAGACTGCCCTAAGTGGAGGAAGAGCATCCGGGAGGGCATTGAGCACCTTGAGTCTCGTCGTCGAGAGCATGCAGAAATCAAGCGCAGGCAGCGGAAGGAGAGTGCGGCAAAACCAGACTCCCCACCCACCCTTTCTTCCAATGACTGTCTGTCCCACCTGTGACAGAGACTGCAATTCCTTTATTGGACTGGACAGCCACCTGAGAACTCACTTTTAAGAGTGGAAGCAAGTCTTCCTCGATTTTGAGGGACTGCCGATGATGATGAAAGGGAAATCATGTTTGACAAATTTATTAAGAATTTTTTGAGGATGTAACTAGCAGAGTAGATAAAGGGGAACCAGTGGATGTAGTTTATTTGGATTTCTGAAAGGCATTCAATAAAGTGCCACATAAAAGGTTGTTGAGCAAGATAAGGGCATGTGGGGTTGGGAGTAAGGTATTAGCATGGATAAAGGATTGATTAACAGACAGAAAAGAGAGAGTAGAGATAAACGGGTAATTTTCAGATTGGCAGGCTGTAACTAGTGAGGTGCCACAAGGATCAGTGCTTGGGCCTCAGCTATTTACAATCTACATTAATGACTTAGATTAAGGGACCGAATGCAATGTATCCAAGTTTGCTGACGATCCCAAGCTAGATGGAAAAGTAAGATGTGAGGAGGACACAAAGAGCCTACAAAAGAATTTAGACAGGTTAAATGAGTGGGAAATAAAGTAGAGTATAATATGGGGAAATGAGGTTATTCACTTTGGTAGGAAGAATATAAGAAACAGAATATTTTTTTAAATGGAGAGAAACTATTAAATGCTGGTGTTCAGAAAGATTTGGGTGTCCTAGCACAAGAAACACAGAGGGGTCAAAATTCAGGGTCCGGATCAGGCCCATTACCGCCGTTTTGCAGTGACCATAAGTCAGAATCGAGTGGTCGCCGTGTTGAAGTCCATTGGCCGCCACGACCCAAATTCAGTTCAGGGATTTTTCGGCCTGTCCCCACTTCCGCCCCACTGCTGCCAACCGCCGCAAACGAGTCATCAAACCGTGCACCGCCGCTATCCCGTACCTACATCGCAATTCTCCTCTTGGGTGCCAGGCCGCTGGCCCGGCCGAAACCATCCCTGGTGACCTAGGGGCTGAACCTACAAAATCGCCAATTCTCTCCCCTTTAAATGAAGGACGAGACGTGGTGACGTACACATGCAATGACGTCACCACCGCTCAGCCGCTGAGTGAGAGCGATGGAGACTCGGTCCCACCCCGCACCATCACTTACCGCCGCACTTCTGCCCCTATTTATGATCGACTTCCGGTCTTGTCGGAAAAAAACGACAAAGACCTGAATATCAATCAGGAGTCGACCTCTTCCCATACGGTGGTACACCAGGTTTCTGGCAGGCCTGAATTTCAGCCCGAGAGTTTGCATGCAGGTACAGCAAGCAATTTGGAATGCAAATGGAATGTTGGCCTTTAATGCAAGAGGGTTGGAGTACAAGAGTAAGGAACTCTTGCTACAGTTATACAGTGCTCTTGTGAGACCACACCTGGAGTACTGTACACAGTTTTGGTCTTATTTAAGGAAGGATATACTTGCCTTAGAGGCGGTGCAATGAAGGTTCACCAGATTGAACCCTGGGATGATAGGGTTGTCCTATGAGGAGAGATTGAGTAAATTGGGACTATTCTCTCTGGGGTTTAGAAAAATGAGAGAAATTCTCAAGAAACACAAAGGGCTAGAATTGCGACAGGTTTGCGACCGTTTTTCCATCTGGGCAAAGCGCTATTTTTTTTTTGGTGCTAAACGAGCAGCACAACATTTTGCGTCCGGGCAGAAATTTCGGCAGTGGTTTTGTGCCGGCGCTAAAAGTTATCGCCCTCCCGATTTTTAAGCGTTTTGATGACATCAATCGGCGTGAAACGTTGAGTTATCGCCCCGGGCGGAAAATTCGATGATATTGCCCGTTTTATCGCCCACCCGGAAAAAAAACAGTCGGACCCAGCACTTACGGCACCATCTTGAAAAAGGAGCTGAAGATCAGTGTATAAAAGGATTTGAGGAAGGCTACGTTTTACACACTGAAGTTTTGTGTGAGTTTATAGTTCGTTTAAAGGATATTTAAGGAAATGTTTTTAAAATGGTGGCTATACTGTGTCAACCATTATTCCTGGCTGCTTTTTGTATGCAGCGTCAAGCCGGAAGAAGGCTTATTGATGAGCATTTTGAGTGTAATCGAAGAGCTCGCAGGTTTATGGGGAGGAGGCTTTACCACCTTCCCCCCTCCCCCCCACGAACTTACAGGCAACAGCGCTCATACCTGCAGCTCTCTGAGGCACAGTGCATTAGAAGGCTGCACTTCTGAAAAGAGGTGGTCGCAGAGATAATGGCAGCTCATAAAGGCAGACCTACAGCCTACCAGTGGCAACAGGACTGCTCTGCCCGTTGAGGTAAAGGTGACTGCAGCACTTGCCTACTATGAAGAGAAAAAGATTAATGAAGACTAATGTAGGTCCCTTGCAGTCAGAATCAGGTGAATTCATAATGGGGAACAAGGAAATGGCAGACCAACTGAACAAATACTTTGGTCGGTCTTCACTAAGGAAGACACGAATAACCTCCCAAAAATACTAGGGGACCGAGGGTCTAGCGAGAAGGAGGAACTGAGGGAACTCATTAGTCAGGAAATGGTGTTAGGGAAATTGATGGGATTGAAGGCCGATAAATCCCCAGGGTCTGATAGTCTGCATCCCAGAGTACTTAAGGAAGTGGCCCTAGAAATAGTAGATGCACTGGTGGTCATTTTCCAACATTCCATGGACTCTGGATCAGTTCCTAAGATTGGAGGGTAGCTAATGTAACCCCACTTTTTTTAAAAAGAGAGAAAACAGGTAATTATAGACTGGTTAGCCTGACATCGGTAGTGGGGAAAATGCTGGAATCAATTATTAAAGATGAAATAGCAGCGCATTTGGAAAGCAGTCACAGGATTGGTCCAAGTCAGCATGGATTTATGAAAGGGAAATCATGCTCGACAAATCTTCTAGAATTTTTTGAGGATGTAATTAGTAAAGTGGATAAGGGCAATCCAGTGGATGTGGTGTATTTGGGCTTTCAAAAGGCTTTTGACAAGGTCCTACACATTAAGGCACATGGTATTGGGGGCAAGTTATTGACATGGATAGAGAACTGATTGGCAGACAGGAAGCAAAGATTGGGAATAAACGGGTCCTTTTCAGAATGGCAGGCAGTAACTAGTGGGGTACCGCAAGATTCAGTGCTGGGACCCCGGCTATTTACAATATATATTAACGATTTAGACAAAAGAATTGAATGCAATATCTCTAAGTTTGCAGATGAGACCAAGCTGGGTGGCAGTGTGAGCTGTGAGGAGGATGCTAAGAGGCTGCAGGGTGACTTGGACAGGTTAGGTGAGTGGGAAAATGCATGGCAGATGCAGTATAATGTGGATAAGTGTGAGGTTATCCACTTTAGTGGCAAAAACAGGAAGGCAGATTATTATCTGAATGGTGATAGATTCGTAAAAGGGGCGGTGCAACGAGACCTGGGTGGCATGGTACATCAGTCATTGAAAGTAGGTATGCAGGTACAGCAGGCAGTAAAGAAAGCAAATGGCATATTGGCCTTCATAGCGAGAGGATTTGAGAATAGGAGCAGGGAGGTCTTACTGCAGTTGTACAGGGCCTTGGTGAGACCACACCTTGAGTATTGTGTGCAGTTTTGGTCTCCTAATCTGAGGAAGAACATTCTTGCTATTGAGGGAGTGCAGCGAAGGTTCACCAGACTGATTGCCGGGATGGCAGGACTGACATATGAAGAAAGACTGGACCAACTAGGTTTATATTCACTGGAATTTAGATGAATGAGAGGGGACCTCATAGAAACATATAAAATTCTGACGGGATTGGAAGGTTAGATGCAGGAAGAATGTTCCCAATGTTGGGGAAGTCCAGAACCAGGGATCACAGTCTAAGGATAAGGGGTAAGCCATCTAGGACTGAGATGAGGAGAAACTTTTTCACCCAGAGAATTGTGAACCTGTGGCATTCTCTACCATTGTTGAGTCCAGTTTGTTGGATATATTCAAAAGGGAGTTAGATGTGGCCTTTACAGCTAAAGGGATCAAGGGGTATGGAGAGAAAGCAGGAGTGGGGTACTGAAGTTGCATGATCAGCCTTGATCATATTGAATGGTGGTGCAGGCTCGAAGGGCCGAATGGCCTGCTCCTGCACCTGTTTTCTATGTTTCTATGCCTAAGCAGGAGACATATGCTCCATCTCACAGTACGCTACACATCGCTGCATTCTCCAGGTGATTACTGCACTGTACGCACGCAGGATGGACTTTATAAAGTTCCCAATGACCAAGGAGGCACAGAATGAGTGGGCTATAGGTTTTGGATGAATTGCTGGCTTCCCCAAGGTTCAGGCTGCCATTGACTGTACGCACATCGTCCTGCGAGCACCTTTACTCAATCCAGAACATCTGCGACCATACTCAGCGCATCATGGCAGTCAATGCTCAATATCCAGGGAGCATCCATGATGCTGTCATCTTGCGTGAGAGCAGTGCATCATACCTGTTCAAGCGTCAGCCACAAGGCCAGAGCTGGATACTGGGGGACAAAGGTTACGGCCTCGTCACATGGCTCATGAACCCCCTCAGATGGAAGCCGAGCATCGCTATAATGACAGCCATATTGCCACACGCAATATCGTCGAAAAGACAATTAGATTGCTCAAGCAGCGCTTCCGATGCCTGGGCCACTCTGGAGGCTGTCTGCAATACTCCCCTCAGCAGGTCTCCGAGTTCATTGTGGTGTGCTGCATTCTACACAACTTAGCCATCATGAGGGAACAGGAATTGCCAATGGGGATTGCAGGACCACCTTTTGAGAGGGGGGGGGGGGGAGGACGAGGAACCTGGTGATGAATCCATGCCACCACCACAGGGGAGGTCTCGTGGAGCTTTCACCACTGTAAAAGCCTTACATCAGCAGCTCATAATTCAACGCTTTGCTTGATGAGTTTAACCATTGCCTGGCCACTCTATCCCACGTTGACTATTCCCCCTCTTATTCTGCAAATGAGAAATGGTTAAGGTGAACAAAAGAATTTATTAAACGTGCAGTAACTTGAATAAGATTTATTAAGCTTTGTAACTTGAATAAGATTTAACTTGAATAAAATGTAGTTAACATTTCAAAAGTGGAATAACATTTATTAAACGTTATTGTGAATTGGGAAATGTTTTAGAACCTTTATAAAATAACAAAACAACCACCCCTGCACCAAACATCTTTTACCTGCAGCCCCTCCTCCCCACCCTCAACCCCCTCACGTCGTGACCCTACCCAAGGTGGCACCAAGACATCGTGCAGCAACGTGGCCAGAGTCCTGCTGTAAAAGGGGGATAGACAATGGAGACGCCATGTATGGATCCCCTGGAGAAGCTCGGGGTATGACAAGGCTCTTGCTCGGCCTTGCTACTCACAGGTAGTGTCGGTCTGGGTGCGACACTGAGGACTGTAGTGTCAAAGGTCGAGACCATCAATTGCACGTGGGCAGTGACAGCCTCAGCGGTTTCGTGGCTCGCATCGACAATCTGCGACATGTCTGCGGATAGTGTCGCAATGCTTGCAGGAATACTACCCAAGACCTCTAGGAGCTGTCGCCTGAGCTGGACGCTTTCCCTGGACAGTCCCACCATGTCCAGGTGTACATCCGCCTGTCTGTCAGCAGAGCGACTTTGCCAACTCACCCTCCGGAGAGACGGCATACGGGATTCAACCCCAGTGGTGCGTTGTTGCACGCCATTTGTACCCGGGGCCTCGGATGGCTCAAAGCCCGAGAATGTTTCTTCCACGGATGAGCTAGTGGCCGCAGCAAAAAGAGGCGTTGAGTGCATCGGCCCCCCCACCCCTCCTGGAATAGGTTGATCAGTTTGCTCCTCTCGTCCTCGTCCCCTTCCTCAACCCCCACCCCACATGACGGACTGAGGTGGAGGCTTCCATTCGAGGATGTGGCGCAATCAACTCCTCCTCTGGAAATAGAAAGCAACAGACGAGTGGCTAGCAGCAGGGGAGGGGGCAGGGTGACACGAGTAAGGGCACATAGCGCAGGCTCATTTGAAGGACCGCCGCTACGCCATTATATGTAGTCCAGAGACACTGCATCACATTGTCCCGAGATACTGCATCACATTGCCCCAACCCTAGTCCACAGATACTACATCACGTTGCCCCAACAAAGCCCGGAGATTTTGTAGGATTTACCCTCAGTTTCGAACAGGGGCTCAGCACCCTCACGCGGAGTTGACCGCCCCGAGGCATGGATCAGACCGGCCATTCGATCCTCCAGGTCTGTTAGAGGCCTGGTCCTCGGTGGTCCGTCGCTGCTCCCGGCGGTTATTGGACATCTTTCCCTGCAAAGATGACAATGGGAACGGTTACCAGAGGGCCCATCTGCTCTTGTGGCACACACACATGGCCATCAATGTACTTATACCATATTGTGTGCACTGAATACAGTCCTCTGTTTAATGGCCCTGGAAGTTGCACGTGGTTCATGAGGAAGACATCAAAGTGCAGAAACATCTTTTAAGATCTCAGAAAGAAGTCTTAATAATGTGTAACGATCATTCATGGCAAATAAAGTGCAACACTAAGCTTACCTATACCAACATGCGTTAGATTTATAATTTAAGTAATGAAGGAGTACATCAATAAAAATATTACTTACTCTGACGATCCTGCAATGGTCATTGAACCTCTTGCGGCACTGGGTGTAGGTCCTTCTGATGCCGTCCACGCAAGACACCTCCTCAGTAATGCTGATCCAAAGATGCCTAAAAACCACTGGGAGTGGTTTACTTGCACCCCTCCTATTTAAATCCCCTCCATATCCTTTCCACAGTAGTGATAAGGTCTCGTTCGCCTCATTGGCAATTTTTTTTCGCTCTCTTCCTTTCCCATCTCCTTCTTCCATCGTGCCTGCAATCTAAAATTGGCTGATTCAGCCCTGGATGTACTACGCATGCAAGGATGCTCTCTGACAGGTGACCAGAAGCGCGGGAAGAAAAAAAAAGGAGAAAAAACAGGGGGGGGGGGGAAAAAGAGAATTTGTCGAGTGCGCAGAAGGTCTGATTTTTTTCTCCATCGCAAATTTTGGCTCCAGGACACAAATTCCGTTGTGCAACACTGGACTTATTGCTATCACTATCGCTCTTCACCGTTTGGCGAATTTTGCGAGGTCCGGCGGTAACTGTACCCTAGCGCTAAACAAAAAAATTGCGCCGCAATCATCACCCAAAAAAAAACGGGCGAAATCGCTAAAAGCCAAATTTCTATGCCATAAGATTCTGAGGGGGATTGACAGGATAGATGTTGAAAGATTGTTTTCCCTGGCTAGAGAGTTTAGAACAAGGGGGCATAGTCTCAGGATAAGGGACCGGCCTTTTAAAACTGAGATGAGGAGTAATTTCTTCACTCAGAAGGTTGTGAATCGTTGGAATTCTCTGCCCAAAGTGCTGTGGATGCTCAGTCATTGAGTATATTCAAGACTGAGGAATTAAAGGATATGGAGATAAGGCAGGAAAGTGGCATTGAGGTCGAAGATCAGTCATGATCTATTGAATGATGGGACTGACTCGAGGGGCTGCAAGGCCTACTCCTGCTCCTAATTCTTATGTTCTTATTGCTACTATAGGCTGGATGGCAAGGGCAGGCACCAGATGATTCAGTAAACTGAAATAACAAGATTTTTTAATTTGAAAACACAAAAAGAATGATAGGTGGTGTTTGAAAACAAAGTATTGCCCATTGGGGCTCATTTTTTGAAACCTGGTATTATTTCCAAAACTTGTGCGATTAATGTGTTAAAAACATTAATCACCAGATACATTTATGTGCTAATCACAGAACTCAACTGCAATTTATTGACAGCCCTAGGCACAATATAAAACCATTTTCTCTGATGGTCCTTCAAAATTCTATCACAGGCGCATAATGCAATAAAATCATGTGATAAAATGAATTCATTCATATTTCTTTGAGGCTGCACAATGTCACTGTGTTGCTGCAGAATGAAACAAATAAAATACTTTGAAATCCTGAAAAACAGTGCTTCAACAATGCATTGAACACCCAAGTGCACTAAGGAGATGTGAGACCTAATCCAAGAGGCCTACACTCACACTGCTTTGAGTTCCAGTACACAGTAGTCCATTGTGAAGTCACATTTTTAAAATATCTAGTTGGTCTCAGCTCAGGGCTCTCAAAGTGGTGGAGTGGAAGTTATAATTTAATTTTTGAGACAGACTGTAGTCAGTTTTTATTTACAAGTGCTGATGCAAATAGAAATAACATAAATTATGAAATTCTATTCTTAATTTGTTACTGGTCTTGAGGATGTTGGGTTAAAAATATAGGCAAATAATACAAGGAACATTTAAAGCAGGACTTCCGAGTTACTACAGCAGGGGCAACAAACGACCTTTAGTTTCATCCATAATTTTATTTATAGCAGATGAAATATATTTTCCAAAATATTTTGGCTCAGTATAAATGTAATCCAATTTTACATGGGATGAAAACTTTCCTAAATGGTACAATAGATTTTTCAGCCAGATTTAATAGAAACAGACTGATAGTACAATAAAAGGTTGTTCCACACTTACCTTTACATATCTGCACAATGCCTATAATAATGATCATAATTAGAGCCAGCAGTTTGGCTGCAGCAAAGATATCTTGCACTCTCGTAGCTGCTTTTACACTGTAACAGTTCACTGCTGTCAGAAACACTGAAAGGAAGAGGGAAAAAAAAGTCAGCGTGTTCATTTTTTAAAGATTTTAAATTTCTTTTTATTTAAACACCCTAAATGGAACAAGATACATATTGGTCATCACAATCAACCTTCACATTGACATTGATCTTTTGAAGGCTCACTGGATTAATACACCTACTAATGTAGCAGTTGCCCAAACAGGCCACAAAGTTTATCAGGTTTGTGCTCAGTTGACTGATCTCAGCTGTTGCAGTGGGTTCTTCCTGATCTGTTTAGCACAAGTACTCACTGGATGAATTCACAGTACAAAAAGTACTCCAAGTGAGTACATTTAGTAGAAGGGCGAGAAGAGGAGGAGGAAAGCTGTTTAAGCCAGCTTCTAGAACTAGATCAACTAACTAAATATACATCATGGGGTTTCTTTGCTGTGACTCCTTTTACTGTTTGTGGGTTAATGCCATGTATGTTGTCAGACATAATGGGCCCAAGTTTCCACAAGAAAAAAAACGGGCGCCCCTCCGAGCTGGGCGCCCGTTTTTCGCGCCTAAAACGGCGCCTAAAAAGATCCTCGGTATTCTCCACCTACTTGCAGGTCCTCTGGCCCTCGGCGCAGCCAGCACCAGCTGTGGGGGGGCGGAGCCAGGTCCCTGCGCTGAAAACAGTGCCGGGACCTCTGCACATGCGCGCTACAGTGGGCACGCAAGTGCAGTAGCTCCAGGCGTCGAACTGTGTGGGAGGGGCCCGAAGCACGCAGCCCCTAGCCCTGGCCCAATGGCCTCACTGGGGCTGCGTGAATAAGGCTCCTCCCACGACCAGCTCCTGCTTCCTCCCGACCCGACCCGACACCCGCTCCCCCCGCCTCCGGACCAGACCCGACACCCGCTCCCCCCCCTGCCTCCAGACCAGACCCGACACCCGCTCCCCCCGCTCCCCCCCCTCCCCCCTGCCTCCAGACCAGACCCGACACCCGCTCCCCCCGCTCCCCCCCCTCCCCCCTGCCTCCAGACCAGACCCGACACCCGCTCCCCCCGCTCCCCCCGCTCCCCCCCCTCCCCCCTGCCTCCGGACCAGACCCGACACCCGCTCCCCCCCCTCCCCCCTGCCTCCGGACCAGACCCGACACCCGCTTCCCGCCTCCGGACCAGACCCGACACCCGCTCCCCCCCCTGCCTCCAGACCAGACCCGACACCCGCTCCCCCCGCTCCCCCCCCTCCCCCCTGCCTCCGGACCAGACCCGACACCCGCTCCCCCCCCTCCCCCCTGCCTCCGGACCAGACCCGACACCCGCTTCCCGCCTCCGGACCAGACCCGACACCCGCTTTCCCACCCCCCCCCGGCGACCCGACACCTGCTCCCCCCCCCCCCCCCGCCCGGCGACCAGACACTCTCTCTCTCTCTCTCTCTCTGCGGCATGAACAGCTTTCTCCACCCCCCAGCGACACGAACGGCTTTCTTTTCCCCCTCCCGCTCAGCGGCACGAACGGCTGCAGAATTCTCCCTGGCTGAAGCACTTTCACACAGGTAGGAAGATGGTTTATTTAATCTTTTCTTGGCTTATAAATGTTTATTCAGGTTGGATTTATTTGTATAATATTTGTAGAAGTATAAATAAGGATTTATTATAGAATTTAATGAGTTCCCTCCCCCCCCCACTTCGTTCTGGGCGCCTAATTTGTAACCTGCGCCTGATTTTTTAATGTAGAACAGGTTTTTTCAGTTCTACGAAAATCTTCACTGGCTCCATTCTACTTTAGTTTGGAGTACGTTTTCACTGTGGAAACTTTGAAATCAGGCGTCAGTGGCCGGACACGCCCCCTTTTGAAGAAAAAATTCTGTTCCAAAGTAGAACTGTTCTACCTGACTAGAACTGCAGAAAAAAAAATGTGGAGAATTGCGATTTCTAAGATAGTCCGTTCTCCACCAGTTGCTCCTAAAAATCAGGTGCAAATCATGTGGAAACTTGGGCCCTTTGTTTTATCTATGTAATCATTCCAACAAGAATACCCCAGATATCAATGTACACGATACTCCAATCATTATCAGGAGCCAATTGTCTCTGCAATGCAAAAACCTGTGTGTTAAAGTTATGCAGGTTGAAACTTTGATTGTTATTCTCGGTAAAAACTTGCCTCTTTGGAGAAGAAACAGTGCCTAAGAAATCATAAAACAGAAGAAGAATCTTAAGCTACTCCATGAGGACCAGTAGCACAATCTGACCTAGCTTTCAAGTTAGATGGATCCGGCGACTGACATGAACAAAACAAACTTGGATAAAACTGCACTTTGGTTATGAAATCTTGGCTACACATGTACAGCACTATCACTCCAAACAAGAGAGACCTAAACACTGTAAAATATATGCCAGACTAAATAAATAATAGTAAAACTGGCAAGTGTAAAGCTATTACACAGGCAAACACAACAACCAACTGGCACACAAGATCCCACAAACCGTAAATGAGATGAATAAGCAGTCAGACTGACTCTGCCTTTGACTCGAGTGTTCTCAACTCCATCCCGCAACATGCGACCCGCCACCACCTCCGTGAGACCCCAACGTTGCACGAGGTAGGCAAAGCCATAAAACAGCTCAAGAAAAACAAGGCTACGGGAGCGTATGGAATTCCTGCTGAAGCGCTAAAGTATGGCGGAGAGGCGCGGATGCATGATCTTATCTCTCTCATTTGGAGGGAAGAGTGTTGCTGGGAGATCTCAGAGATGCAGTGATCGTGACCATCTTTAAAAAGGGGGACAAGTCCAACTGTGGCAACTATAGGGGAATCTCCCTGCTATCAGCCACTGGGAAGGTTGTCGCTAAAGTTCTCCTCAACCGTCTTCTCCCTGTGGCCAAGGAGCATATGAAAGCATGGGCCTTACACTTAACATCCGTAAGACAAAGGTCCTCCACCAGCCTGTCCTCGCCGCACAGCACTGCCCCCCAGTCATCAAGATTCACAGCGCGGCCCTCAACAACACGGACCACTTCTCATGCCTCGGGAGCCTCTTAGCAACAAAGGCAGACATTAATGCGGATATTCAACATCGCCCCCAGTGCGCTAGTGCAGCCTTTGGCCACCTGAGGAAAAGACCAGGCCCTCAAATCTACCACCAAGCTCATGGTCTACAGGGCTGTAGTAATACCCACCCTCCTGTACGGATCAGAGGCAAGAACGATGTACAGAAGACACCTCAAGTCGCTGGAGATATATCACCAACGATGTCTCCGCAAGATACTGCAAATCCCCTGGGAGGACAAACACACCAACATCAGTGTCCTCGCCCAGGCTAACATCCCCAGCATTGAAGCACACTCGATCAACTTCACTGGGCAAGCCACATAGTTCGCATGCCAGACAAGAGACTCCTTAAGCAATTGCTCTATGTGGAGCTCCTTCACAGCAAACGAGCCAAAGGTGGGCAGCAGAAACATTATATCCCTGGTAAAATGCGACATCACCACTGACACCTGGGAGTCCCTGGCCGAAGACCGCCCTAGGTGGAGAAAGTGCATCCGGGAGGGCGTTGAGTGAGAGCGTGAAGAGGTCGAGCTCAGGCAGCAGAAGGAGCGTGTGACAAATCAGTCCCATCCCCCGCCTTTCCCCGACGAATGTCTGTCCCACCTGTGACAGGGTCTGTGGCTCTCATACTGGACTGTTCAGCCACCAAAGGACTCACTTTAGGAGTGGAAGCAAGTCTTCCTCGATTCTGAGGGACTGCCTATGATGATGATATTGATGAAATGTCTTGGCTGATAGTCTCAGGAGAATTCCCTGCTCTCCTTCAGATAGTTACCATGGGATCTTTTCTGTCCAACTGACCAAGCAGATGGTGCCTCAGTTTAACATCTCATTTGTAAAAATTATACCTCCAAAAATGCAATACTTCTTCATTACTGATTATACGCTCAAGTCCTAGAGTGGGGCATTACCACACAATCCTGATTCAGAGGCGGGTGTGCTATCCTTGATCCAAGGTTTCACCAATTAAAAAAGAAATGTGTAGTCTTGCAAAGATGTAAGAATTTAGCTTTATTTAACTGTAGCCCCATTGGCTACAAAACAAAACAATACAATATGATATAATATAATTAGGTCTAAACCTCATCAATCTCCTGTGGCATTGCACCTGGGAGTCAAGACCAATTGCAATCTTTAGGTGAAGCAAAGTTAGATGGATAATTGGACCAGGGTGTGCAGCTGTATTTCAGTCCCCATTTTAAAGTCATAGCCTTACTTTCAGATTTCCATTACAAATTCCTATGTCTATATTTAAACTTATCACGTTGTAATTATACACCGCAGTGGTGGTGTAGTGCCTCCACTAGAGGAAGAGAGCGTAATTACAGCATGACCAGTTTACATGGACAGTTTCAATTATAAATGTAGACCTAAGAATATATAAAAGACAATTTTGACAGGGAATGCATGCAAATGTCAGATTTTTAATATAAAATGTAACTAGATAAATATAAAAATAAGGACATAATTAATGATTTTTAAAACAGGGTCTAAATTATGTTTGTGCCCCTTGGTGTAGTTGATCTCTGCCCCCTTTCACCTGAAGACTTCACTTGGTCTTGACTCCCATGTGTAATGCCACAGAAGATTGACTTGTTAATTATATGCATTATGAAATGCTATCCCACAAGCACTATTCATTTTTTTTAAATTGTAAAGACGGAAATCTTCCCCATGAGTTAAGCTCGTTTGCTAAAAGGTGAAATTTAACACCTATTAAGTAGGCTGTCACATGAAGAGCTGTAGAAAAGTGGCTAAGAAGGTAAGTGTCAGGCATAAAAAGAATGGATAAGAATAAGGCCACAACATAAACTAGTTAAAGTTACACTGTTTGTTAGTGTATTGCTACCAAAATTTCAGGTTTGATGCCACACTGTGTCATTTAAATACAAAAGACTACAACCAGCATTAGACAAGACAAATACTGAGAAGTTAAATCTTCAAAGCTGTTCCATATTATTGCATTCTAATTTCATGTTTTGTCTGAAAATTATGGCAAAATGCTTAAAATATTTGATTCATAAAGTATAGCATGAAACATAGAAAATAGGTGCAGGAGTAAGCCATTCGGCCCTTCGAGCCTGCACCGCCATTCAATATGACCATGGCTGATCATGCAACCTCAGTACCCCACACCAGCCTTCTCTCCATACCCCTTGATCCCTTTAGCTGTAAGGGCCACACTTAACTCCCTTTTGAATATGTCCAACGAACTGGACTCAACAACTTTCTGTAGTAGAGAATTCCACAGGTTCACAACTCAGTGAAAAAGTTTCTCCTCATCTCAGTCTTATATGGCTTACCCCTTATCCTTAGACTGTGTCCCCTGGTTCTGGACTTCCCCAACATCGAGAACATTCTTCCTGCATCTAACCTGTCCAATCCCGTCAGAATTCTATACGTTTCTATAAGATCCACGCTCATTCTTCTAAATTTCAGTCTGGTGAACCTTCGCTGCTCTCCCCCAATAGCAAGCAAACAAAGGTACATTGCATTTTAATTAAGTTTGATGAAATGAACCAATTAAGATCAATTTATATATTAAAAATTCATAATTCTGAACACACTGCACCTAGAGTTTTTAATTTGCATTTATATTAAACTTCCAGTTTAAAATGGCATTGTGCTAAAATACATGGTGTTAAATCCTATTTTTCTGCAAGTACACATCTGGTAGAGAGAGAACCAACTGACAGAAAATTATCTGGAGAAGGAACATGGTATTCTAAGTGACCTTCTGTCCAAATAAAATGGACACGATTCAAAAGAAAGAGATAAAAATGCTGTCTGGTGAAAAAGTTCACTAATGCATATGGTTCCAGCAGACTTCATACTATTATGAGTAATACAAGCATATTAAACATTGCACAAATTAAATTGTGTTAATCTCAGCTCCACCCTCTGTCTGGACTGCATGAGTAATTCTACCCTTGCATGCAAGAGAGGGCCATACTTGCATCAGACAGGTCTGCCACATCCACATTCAAAACATTGAATGAAGACAATCTATTGAGGATTTAAGTAGAAGAGCTGAGGCAGGGGTTCATGAAGTTTCGTGCTCCATTTGTTTTTGCAAATGTTATAATCTTACTACAACTTATGATTTAGAGAAATGTAGAATTATATTAATCTGTAATGTTTTGCCATCATCATTTTTAGTGCACAAGATTCAATTTTATCATGACACATTAAGTAATATGGCCATTTTCAACCATAACAGCATAATTTCCAGTTCCAACGTAAAGAGTGTGGAACTTCCAGCTTGAGCACAATCAGAATGCAGTTGCTGCAGCAATGAGCAAAACATATGGTTACATTTATTAAGTGGCCTTCTGAGAAGGGCATGTTACTTTATTAATCCATCTACACAGCCCCAGTCCACATAAGATAGACAACGAAGACATGATGAAACCATATTCCCTCTGAATTTACGCCTGCAACAAGAATGTTTATCACTCAGTTACCAAGGGTGTTACTGTCCTTTTTTAAAGTCCTCAAAAATAATACGGTAATCCACAATATTGACCAGGTTTAAATAACTGGATAAGAACACCTATTAATGGTAATTTGTTCTAACAGCTTACAGTTGCACTTTACTCAACATACATGATTACAATCTATATGCCTCAAATATGCAAGCTATTATTAGAAATTATACTTTCAAAGATTAAGGGTTGGATTTTCGGGTCACTTGTGCCTCAGTTAGCAGCCCGGAGGGGCGGTAAATGGCTTTTCTAAGCTAACCGGCGGATGTACAGCTTTTACCGCCCGACCGGCATTTTCGGCTATGGTTTACGGCGGCGCAAAGATTTACTGCTCCGCCCTGGAGTTTCACGGAGATCATGGCATCAATCCTCGTGCAATGCTCCACCACCACCCCAAATGCAAAATTCGGCCCGAACTCCTCATTTAACGCCTGCTCCAGGAAACGTCTGAAAAGCCAGGTGTTCCCAGGGAGCAGCAGGCGGTATTGGCAGCGTATTTAAATGGAGGGATGAGGCTCCTACATCGCAGATCACATTGACTGCAAAGGTTGCGCACAGCAGGCTGTGTGAAGCTCAGATTTGCAAACGGCACTTTTATCTACCATTAGTGTCCTTACGTCAGTGAGAGAATTTAATGAGGGTGTTACTAGATCGACAGCATATCACACTCCATGCTATTGCCAGGCTGCGTCAAGCTAGAAGAGGGGCTCTTAGCCATGTCGAGCCACGGATGAGGAGAGGCCGAAGATGTATGGGAAGGAAGGCTGATTCCCCCACGGGTTTATAGGCACCAAATCTCATACCTCCAGCTCTCTGAGGAGGAGTGTGGAAGAAGGCTGCGCCTCTGAAAGGAAGTGCTGACAGAGATATGCCATCTCCTGCAGGCGGACCGCTCTGGAGGCAGCCTTCAATACTCCCCTCAACAGGTATCCGAATGCATTGTGATGTGCTGCAATTTGAACAACTTGGCCATCATGAGGGACCGGCCATTGCCAATGGGGATTGCATGCCCACTTCAGGAGAAGGAGGACAAAGAGGAGCCTGGCGAGGCCCCATTGGATAGCCACACCATCCACGAGGGAGGCAGCATGGAGATGCTGCTGGACCAAGAGTCGCACGTCGCCAGCTCATAATGGACCGGCTTTCCTAAATGGAGGAAACTGAAGGATGGAGCTAATACTGGACACACTATGTGCCCCAATAAAGGCACATCTCTAGTGAATGTTGGAATGATGCACAAGATACCAATGGCAAAGGATGAATCATAAATTTTACTGCAACAAAGTCACAAAAACTCCACCCACCAAAATAAAACCATACAATACACAACGTTATGTTCCAGAGCACTGAGCAACAATGAAGTTCCTTAAAACAACAAAAATTTTTAATGCCGCGATTTTCGGCTGGGACACAAAAAGTTCCTTGTGTAACGCCTGATTTTGCGCCCCTGATCATGGAACATAATTTGTTGCCGAATTTTGCAGACGAGGGCGTAAACTTTTTCCAGGCGGTATCAGGACCGCCCCACCACCATTACCGTCCCGAAATCTCAAAGGCCGATAATCCAGCCCTATATATAGTACTTTATCCTGAGGTGCTGCATTACAATTTGTATTCTACATTGTTCGCAGACTGTGTAACTCACAAAGTTGAGTATCTGTCATGAGTGAAAGAATCATAATAACAGCTTCATAATAGATGCCCCTAGGTTAAGGATGGAAAGAGAAAATCAGCCACAGTCACCCATGACCACTCTAAAGCGAGTTTGCTGAAAAGCATATGTGTGTGAATGATGGGCAAGGAAAACAATGGCCCTGGTTGTGATATTGTCCATGGTTAATAGGCTATTAACATACAGTACCTAGACTCACACATGACAAATGCCCACTTGGGGGTGGACTATGAGGAGGCTACTGGTATCCACAAACTGGAACCCAGCAAGCAGTCAATGCCTTCAGTAGAGGAGGAAAAAAATTGGTTAAAAACCCTAAAAAAAATGCAACATTATGTCCTCATACATTTTGGCCTTATTTGAATGCAACATAGGCTTTTATTTTGTCACACTTGTATTGACATTGAATTGAAACTTTGTAGTGAAGCACAAGAAGTTCACTCTGATCTGGAAGTGGTTTGTATGATTGACAGCTACAATCTAGAAATAAAATGGTTGCCAAGTAGCAAGTACATTTATTTAGCTATTTATTACCAACTGACATGCAGGGGCAGTTATGGTTGAAGGACTGGTGGGTGGGAAGGGGGCTGAAAGTCAAGGCCCAGATTTAGCCGACTTGGCACAGCACTGCCATGACAACGTCTTCCAATGTCACATTGCCGTTTGTATCAAAACGGCACTGCAATCAGGAATTTTAGAGTTAAGTGCCTAAATTACCTGCAGTTTGGCCAAGGGGTGGAGGTGGCAATACTACGATCGGTATACCCCACCCCTGGCTCCACCACTGCTGGTGGGTAATAACAAATGCTAGAGTCAGAAATGGATGTGATGCTCCTAGAATGTTTTAGAAGGGGAAACAGATGGAAGGAAACAAATAACATTTGAAGCAAGAAGCTGGCTTCTCTTTCAGCAAAGATGACAGATACTGTACTTAGTCAGTATTCAATTGATTCAGTATTAATCCTGTTTTTTTAAACACTTTTTTAAAAGTGAAAGAGTTAAGCATCAGGAATGCAGTCAGTCAACAGACCTCTGAACCCATCATTCAAAATGTGCTCTTCTCAGCAAAACTCAAAACTGCAGGACAGCTAGATAATCACTATAATAACAATCTCATCTCTCTCATCTGGAGGGAGGAGAGCATGCCGGGGGATCTCAGAAATGCAGTAATCGTGACCATATTTAAAAAAGGGGACAAGTCTGACTGCGGCAACTACAGAGGAATCTCCCTATCAGCCACTGGGAAAGTCGTCGCTAGAGTCCTCCTCAACCGTCTTCTTCCTGTAACTGAGGAGCTCCTCCCGGAGTCACAGTGCGGATTTCGTCTCCTACGGGGCACAACGGACATGATTTTTGCAGTGCGACAGCTACAGGAAAAATGCTGGGAACAGCGCCAGCCCTTATACATCCTTCTTCGACCTTACAAAGGCCTTTGACACTGTCGTCCGTGAGGGTCTATGGAGCGTCCTCCTCCATTTCGGATGTCCCCAAGAGTTCGTCACCATCCTCCGCCTGCTCCATGATGACATGCAGGCAGTGATCCTTACCAACGGATCCATCACAGACCCAATCCACGTCCGGACCGGGGTCAAACAGGGCTGCGTCATTGCCCCAACCCTCTTCTCAATCTTTCTCGCCGCCATGCTCCACCTCACAGTCAACAAGCTTCTCGCTGGAGTGGAACTAAACTACAGAACCAGTGGGAACCTGTTCAACCTGCGCCGTCTCCAGGCCAGATCAAAGACCACCCCAACCTCTGTCGTCGAGCTACAGTACGTGGGCAATGCCTGCTTCTGCGCACATATAGAGGCTGCACTCCAGGACATAGTCGATGTATTTACTGAGGCCTACAAAAGCATGGGCCTTACATTAAACATCCACAAGACAAAGGTCCTCCACCAGCCTGTCCTCACCGCACAGCACTGCGCCCCAGTCATCAAAATCCACGGCGCGACCCTGGACAACGTGGACCACTTCCCATATCTCGGGAGCCTCCTATCAACAAGAGCAGGCATAGACGAGATCCAAAACCGCTTCCAGTGCGCCAGTGCAGCCTTCGGCTGACGAAAAGTCTGTTTGAAGACCAGGCCCTCAAAACTGCCACCAAGCTCATGGTCTACAGGGCTGTAGTACTACCTGCCCTCCTGTATGGCTCTGAGACATGGACCTTGTACAGTAGACACCTCAAGTTGCTGGAGAAATATCACCAACGATGTCTCCGCAAGATCCTACAAATCCCCTGGGAGGACAGGCGCACCAACATCAGCGTCCTCATTCAGGCTAACATCCCCAGCATTGAAGCACTGACCACACTCGATCAGCTCCGCTGGGCAGGCCACATAGTTTACATGCCAGACACGAGACTCCCAAAGCAAGTGCTCTACTCGGAGCTCCTTCACAGCAAACGAGCCAAAGGCAGAAACGCTACAAGGACACCCTCAAAGTCTCCCTGATAAAAGTGCAACATCTCCACTGACACCTGGGAGTCCCTGGCCCAAGACCGCCCTAAGTGGAGGTAGTGCATCCGAGAGGGCACTGAGCACCTCGAGTCTCAACGCCGAGAGCATGCAGAAATCAAGCACAGGCAGCGGAAAGACCGTGCGGCAAGCTCGTCCCACCCACCCCTTCCCTCAACGACTATCTGTCCCACCTGTGACAGAGTCTGTGGCTCTTGTATTGGACTATTCAGCCACCAAAGAACTCACTTCAGGAGTGGAAGCAAGTCTTCCTCGATTCCGAGGGACTGCCTATGATGATGATAATAACTAGGGTCAACTATGAGATTGTATCACATCTCATTAAGTCATTAAAAGGTATCAGAATGCCTACATTAATTACCGGTATTGGCACAGATGGAACAATTTAGTGCTGGGAAAATCAATGAAACCCACAAATGCAATACTGTTCAACAACTGGAACCAAGAGAAAGCAATAGCAGTGTATGTTTGTGAGCCTCTGAACCTTTGCTGGAACACGCAACAATGGGAATCTACTTGAATAATCAATGCATCCTGTATGCTCAGTTCAATTCAAACATTGAAATACTCCGCAATCTTTTGCCAAGCTATCCTTTGCTTTATTGTCAATCTCATCTCTGAATCAGAAGGACGTGGGTTCAAGAACTACTCCAAATACTTGAGTACATAATCTAGGTTAATATTCCAGTGCAGTACTGAGGGAGTGCTACATGGTCAGAAGTGCCATCTTTTGGTTGAAATGTTAAATAAGGCCGTCTGCACTCTCAAGTGAATGTAAAAGATTGCATGGCATGCTTCGAAGAGCAGCAAACTGCTCCCTGTGTTCTAGCCAACATTTATCCATAAATCAATATTAAAAAAACAGATCAGGTCATTTATCTCATTGCGGTCGGTGGGACTTAGCTGTGTGCAAACTGTCTGCTATGTTTCCCTACACTACAACTACACATCAAAAGTACTTCATTCGTTGTGAAATATACAATACAAATCCAAGTTTCTTCTTTTGCTAAGTATTGCAACATACTGATGGCTTTTATTTCTCCCTATTCCGTTTTCAAACGTACAGCAAACAATAAAATGTTCTTGATTTCTTTCTGGCCATGAGAAGTAGTTATTTGGTACCCTTCTCAACTGATGCAATACACCAAGTGAGATACTGGACAATTCACCAGCTCAGAGACTATGGCAAACTAACTTCGGAAACCTCAGAAAGTAGATGGTGCTTTAGTAAATGATGTAAAAGAGAAGCTATACTGTAAACAATAGAAAAGAGAAGCTATACCTTTTCCAAAGAACTTGATAAGCTTAGAGAAGTTATCAGAATTCAGCTAACAGAAAAAAGGAAAATAGATTTAAGCAAAAGTTCAACAATTAAGTGAATTTCAGATCGTACCACATAAAACCAAGGATGGAAATTGGATTGAAGTGTTCTTGTGTTAAGGTTACTTTTCTTTTGAGGGAGATGCATAGATATTGAATTGAAGCATTGTAACAATTTATATATAACCAAGCTCAAGGACAGGGCTTGAAATACAGAAAAATCCTGACTGTTCACTCTGATCTGGGAGTTGGTTGCATGGCAACGTCAGTGTAGAATTAAGATAGCTGCACATTAAAAAGCATAATTGTTTCAGTATTTTTATTGTATACTACTTGGCAATAAACAGCCTACACTACAGCACTGACATGTGTAGAATGTACAGCTTCTGTTAAAGAACGTTGTTGCTGTGTAACAAAGGTAAAGAAATAAAAGTTGTAAAAATGTGTTACCCATCTGTGGGAGAACAGTAATAGTTGACACACAAGAGTTTGCTTCACATTTATACTTAAAAAAAATCTAATTCTATACATGCTACAGTTTCTTCTCACATTGCTTGGGTCAGTCATGGACCAAAGTACCTGTACTATAAAACATTTCAGGGAAAGAAAACAATCTACCATTGAGGACAGGAAGGGATTGTCTGTGATTCCTTCCCCCAATAGCTTACCAAAATTCACTGTTGAACCTCACACTGACAATTGAGCATGGTTCCAGTGCACTGGTGACTGTGGAACTCTTCTTAACCAAGTTCGGGAAGACGATTTATGAAAATTATTTTGATTTTCCATCTCATTTCCTCCTCCAGCTTGTTGAGACGGAGAGCACATTAACAGCCCAGTTTAAATAACCCGAACCACACATTGTATCTTGCTTTGCCCACCGGTCGCAGAAAGCCTCGAGTGTACCTGCAAACCCGCGGGGTCCCTATCCAGGACCACCAGGGCGCGGACAAGACCGATGGAGAAGAAAAGTGTGACAAAAATATCACATTTCATTTACCGGCATTCTTTCCGTGGGCTGGGTTTCACGGAAAATACAAGGAAATAGCTGGTGCAATCCGGTTTGGGCACTCACAGCTCACTTTCCAAATAACAACCGTTGACCCCAGAATAAACAAGTACAGGCCTGAAAAACAAGCCGGCGAGTTTTATTTGATTATCGTCGCTGTAAGAAAGGACAAATGTCGAAGCCCAGGCTTGCGTTTGAACGGTCAAATGAAACAGGAAGACACTGCAACGCACGTGGCGCTGTTGGGAGTAATGTAACAAGCTGGAGCAACACTGCAACACCATAGAAATCAACTTAAAGCATGGGATTCATTTTGGAGAGCGGAAGTTTATAAAACCATTCCAAAACAACATATGTTAAACAGTCTATATTTACGAACATTGCAGACATGCAATTTATTGTCTCTGCCATTTTAAGTAGCTCAAGCACTGCAAATATGCAGTTTAACAGAGCAATGTCTTTCCTCTCAGCAGCTCCAGCAAAACTACAAGTCAGTGAAAATGTTCAACGTTCATTTACGTTAACGTGAATTTAAAAAAAATATTTAGTTAAATTTCCAACCCCCAAGGTTTAAAAGAAGCGACTGAGTGATTAAAAAAAAGAATGGTTTCTTCCTCCACTCCCGAAATATAAAGTTGCCGAGAGCTGAGGGAGCCTCAAGTGATGCAATGCGAGTGAGAGGGGCTGGCTCCAATACTCACAGATGCAGAGACAAGCCACCAACTTGGCTCCATCCTCGGGCACGGCGCAGTCGGGGAAGGCGGGTTTGATGATGTAGGTAGCGAAGACCAGCGCCACGATGTACTGCGAGCTGGGCCGGATAATGAGCAGCTCGATCCAGAGTTTGAGGAAAGCTATGAGCGAGCCGTACACCTCCAAGATGTAAGCGTAGTCGCCGCCCGACTTGACGATGGTGGTGCCCAACTCGGCGTAGCACAGCGCCCCGATGGTGGAGAAGACGCCGCACATCGCCCAGATGATGAGCGAGAAACCCACCGAGCCCGCCTCCCGTACCACCCCGGTCGGGGTGATGAAGATGCCCGAGCCGATAATGGTCCCCACGATGATGGCGACTCCGTTCCTTAGCGTGATGGTTCGCTTCAGAATGATGTCTGAAGCCGGCTCCTCCTGGGCTACCGGCGAGCTGTCCCGGCCATGGGGGAGCCCCGGCTCCCCGTTCGCACCTGCCGCTAACATGCTCTCTTTCACCTGCCCATCTTCCTCTTGCTCCCGGCCCGCGCCCAAGCCCCTCTTCTTTAAATTAGACATGCGGACTGAATGGAGTCCCAGCCCTCTGAAGAAATGCTATTGATTTCACCAAGTCCTTTTTTGGTGGTGTTGCTCTTGTCTGGAAAGTCAGCCAGCTCCAGTAGGTACCCTTTCGCAACTGAACACGATCTCTTTGCTTCCTGCTTTTTAAGAACCAAATTCACCCAAATGCCCTGCCCTCCCCTTCTCCAAAGCGTCACCTCGCCATTCATATCATCACTCGGTCCGGAATGATGCAACATTAGAGGCGGGTTCAAGTGGGTGCCTCGCTATGATTCGCACCGAACATCTTAGATTCTCCTTTATAATCTGGTGCTGCAGCAAAGCTAAGATAAGCTTTTCTCAGTGTATTTCGGCCAAGAACGAAAAATACTGAAGAAACAAACAATATTTCAATTGCCATTTAATTTAGTTAGTACATTTTACGAGCACTGAAGAAAATGAAAAAAGGTGGAATTATGTACATAATAAAAATATTACACCTTTTGACTTTAAGCAAAAAAAAATTGAGCCAAAAATCGCTGGCAAGGTGTATCATCAGAATGACGCATTGCCGGTGCTCGCCAGCTGGCCATTATTAATTTGTTAAAAAATTCCAGCAATTTAAGGAAGAGAGATGACATGAGGTCCAATTCTCTGCAAGTTAATGCCAATTGTGAAATTGTTGGATTTATGATTTTATTACAAATTATTCCTACTGCAGCCATTTAAGGCTGGTAATTAATATCTTAGAGGACCCTAGTAATAGTAATTTATGGTCCTGTCATGTCACTCAACCTTAGAGGTTCATAAAGGGACCAATGAAGCAGTGAAGTCATACAGATTTTTAATTTTATTTTGCCAGTATTTTTGTGCCATTCTTGCCATCCACATATGTGTTAGTGTCGGAAAGCAATAATTTTCAGGATGCAAAGTTGTTTTGACACTCAGAAGATAGTTGGGAAACTAGATTAAAATAAATGATGGTAGATAAGCAATGGCAAGCATTTTCCAACAGTCTATCAACTCTGGGTCAGTTCCTATGGACTGGAGGGTAGCTAATATAACACCACTTTTTAAAAAGGGAGGGAGAGAGAAAGCGGGTAATTATTGACTGGTTAGCCTGACATCAGTAGTGGGGAAAATGTTGGAATCAATCAATTATTAAGGCTGAAATAGCAGCGCATTTGGAAAGCAGTGACAGGATCGGTCCAAGTCAACATGGATTTATGAAGGGGAAATCATGCTTGACAAATCTTCTGGAATTTTTTGAGGATGTAACTAGTAGAGTGGACAAGGGAGAACCAATGGATGTGGCGTATTTGGACTTTCAAAAGGCTTTTGACCAGGTCCCACACAAGAGATTGGTGTGCAAAATCAAAGCACATGGTATTGGGGGTAATATACTTACGTGGATAGAGTACTGGTTGGCAGACAGGAAGCAGAGAGTCCTTTTCAGAATGGCAGGCAGTGACTAGTGGAGTGCCGCAGGGCTCAGTGCTGGGACCCCAGCTCTTTAAAATATATATTAATGATTTAGATGAAGGAATTGAGTATAATATCTCCAAGTTTGCAGATGACACTAAACTGGGTGGCGGTGTGAGCTGTGAGGAGGACGGTAAGAGGACGGTAACACAGGGTGCCTTGGACAGGTTAGGTGAGTGGGCAAATGCATGGCAGATGCAGTATAATGTGGATAAATGTGAGGTTATCCACTTTAGGGGCAAAAACACGAAGGCAGAATGTTATCTGAATGGCGGCAGATTAGGAAAAGGGGAGGTACAACGAGACCTGGGTGTCGTGGTTCATCAGTCATTGAAAGTTGGCATACAGGTACAGCAGGCAATGAAGAAGGCAAATGGTATGTTGGCCTTCATAGCTAGGGGATTTGAGTCCAGGAGTAGGGAGATCTTACTGTAGTTGTACAGGGCCTTGGTGAGGCCTCACCTTGAATATTGTGTTCAGTTTTGGTCTCCTAATCTGAGGAAGGACGTTCTTGCTATTGAGGGAGTGCAGCGAAGGTTCACCAGACTGATTCCCGGGATGGCTGGACTGACATATGATGAGAGACTGGTTCAACTGGGCCTTTATACATTGGAGTTTAGAAGGATGAGAGTGGATCTCATAGAAATATATAAGATTCTGACGGGACGGGACAGGTTAGATGCGGGTAGAATGTTCCCGATGTTGGGGAAGTCCAGAACCAGGGGACACAGTCTTAGGATAAGGGGTAGGCCATTTAGGACTGAGATGCAGAGAAACTTCTTCACTCAGAGTTGTTAACCTGTGGAATTCCCTGCTGCAGAGAGTTGTTGATGCCAATTCATTGGATATATTCAAGAGGGAGTTAGATATGGCCCTTACGGCTAAGGGGATCAAGGGGGTATGGAGAGAAAGCAGGAAAGGGGTACTGAGGGAATGATCAGCCATGATCTTATTGAATGGTGGTGCAGGCTCGAAGGGCCTACTCCTGCACCTATTTTCTATGTAAATAAATAATTCATAATTCGCAAAGAAACATTCCAGAAATAGTGGGGAACCAAGGGTCAAGTGAGAATGAGGAACACAAAAAAATGGTATTAGTAAAGAAATAGTACTCGAAAAATTAATGGGACTAAAAGCCAACAAATCCCCTGGATCTGATGGCCTAAATCCTATCATTTCAAAAGATGTGGCTACAGAGATAGTGGATGCATTGGTTTTGATTTTCCAGAATACCCCAGATTCTAGAATCACCCCGCGGATTGGAAGATAGCAAATGTAACCCCGCCATTCAAGAAAGGAAGAAGAGAGAAAAAAGGGAACTATGGATCAGTTAGCCTGACATCAGTAGTTGGGAAAAGGCTAGAACCTATTCTTAGGGACATGGTAACAGGGCAGTTAGAAAATCATATTATGATTGGGCAGAATAAACATGGATTTATGAAAGAGAAATTGTGTTTGACAAATCTTTTTTGAAGTTGTGACTAGCAGGGTAGATAAAGGGGAACCAATGGATGTAGTGTATTTGGGTTTTTAAAACATTCAATAAGATGCAAGAGGTTATTACACACAATTAGGGCTAATGGGATTGGGGTAATATATTAGCATGGATTGAAGACTGGTGAAAGGTCAGAAAACAGAATAGGAATAAACAGGTCATTTTCAGGTTGGCAGGCTGTAACTAGTGTGGTATCGCAAGGATCAGTGCTTGGGCCTCAGCTATTTACAATCTATACCAATGACTTAGATGAGGGGACCGAATGCAAAGTTGTCAGGAGGATGCAAAGAAACCGAAAGGGGATATAGACAGGTTAAATGAGTGGGCAAGAACATGGTAGATGGAATATAATGTAAAGCAGTGTGAAATTATCCACTTTGGTCGGAAAAATAGGAATATAATGTCGCGAAGTATGAAATTATCCACTTTGGTAGGAAAAATAGAAAAGCAGAATATTTTTTAAATGGTGAGAGATTGGGAAATCTTCGTATTCAGAGGGACTTGGGTGTCCTTGTAGATGAAAAAACGAAATTTAATGTGCAGATACAGCAAGCAATTAGGAAAGGAAATGTATGTTAGCCTTTATTACAAAAGGATTGGAGTGTAAGAGTAAAGAAGTATTGCTGCAATTATATAGGGCCTTGGTGAGATCACTTGGAGTACTGTATGTCGTTTTGGTTTCTTTACCTAAGGAAGGATATACTTGCCTTAGAGAGAGGGCAATGAAGGTTCACCAGACTGATTCCTGGGATGGGGGATTGTCCTTTGAGGAGAGATTGAGTAGACTCGATCTATATTTCACAGAATTTAGAAGAATGAGAGGTAATCTCATTGAAACATATACAATTCTTACAGGGATTGACAGGGTAGATGTTGGGAGGATGTTTCCCCTGGCTGGGGCGTCTAGAAATAGCGGTCATAGTCTCAGAATAAGGGGTCGGCCATTTAGGATTGCGATGAAGAAAAATGTCTTCATTCAAAGGGTTCTGAATCTTTGGAATTCTCTACTTGAGCGACTTGTGGATGCTCAGTTGTTGAGTATATTCAAGACAGAGATTGATAGATTTTTGGATACTAAAGGAACCAAGGGATATGGGGATATTGCGGGTAGGGGGAGTGGAAGATCATCCACGATCATATTGCATGGCGGAACACGCTTGAAGGGCTGAACAACCTACTCCTGTTCCTATTTCTTTTGTTTTTATATTGCTCATTCAAATTCAAAGTAGATAAGTTTTCTTTAAGGAAACAGCATTTTGAATACAATATATGAGTAATTTGAGACATGATATGTGGGAAGTGTAAAATGCTTGGCAGGATAAACGTGACTTTGGGCCAATGGTTCACAAATCTGGGATTTCCTCATCTCGTTTCTGGGTCTGTTGTAGATTAATTGACAGAGATTGTTTGCTATGATTAATCAATATCTCCATTATGATCTACCAGGATCATAAAAAGCGAACTAAAAGGATCTTGGGCTTTTTCCATCTAGCAATTCCTATGAAAGCAGTGCAAGGCATGTTCCACTGTTCCTGATCATGATGGATTGAGCTGCTGGTTCGATACTTCATGGGTCAAGAATGTTGTACATTTTACACACCTACCCTGCAATTCTCTCATTAAGTTCTCAAGGTTATTACAGCGATTTCCAAATATAACTGAGTTACAATGCCCTCTTGTTCTGCTTGTTCTTTTAACAAAAAAAATCTCAAATTTCCTTTTGTCTCTTTTTTCTCTCTTTCTAAATTAACTCTCTCCCTCTTTATTTCTTTTTTAACTCTCCAATTTGACTCAATTCATCCTATTTCCTTCTCCATCATTCGCTCGGTTACTTTATTCTTTTCTTTCATTGGGTAAGAAGATAAGCCATTGGGCACACCATTCACGAGGTCCTGGACGCAACAATGACATTGCTGTACCGTTAGCCTATCAACATTCCAGTGCAAATACAGTGCAATACAAAATGCTGATCAGAAAAGTCCAATTTATCATACTTCGCCACGAAATCCGCCTTTGCTGCAATTCTCGGCCCATTATAATCCCACCAAGGGGGCTCCATACACAAGAGAAGGTTGGACCATAGCAATACCTTAGCACTAAGTCGATGTTCCCTCCACTATCACCAAGAATTCCGCAGTTTGGTACCTCTTGGATAACCAAATCTATTCTCAACCAACTTTCTTTTAAGTACCCTTCAATTTCAGAAAAATATGCCTGATGTTCTTAAATTTCCCCATCCCCTTTGGATTTTCAGAATAAGTTGCAGAGATTGCACAATTCTGTTGCAGAATTTATTCTCACAGAGGCCAGTTCATGGGGAAACATAATTAAGCCGAACTCTTTGAGCTCTGAGAAGTCAAATCTCTCAGTATCACAAGTTCAAGATCACAGATGGGCTCCAGAATTACTTATACAATAGCAAAGTACTGTGAATGCTGGAAATCTGAAATAAAAACAGAAAATGCTGGAAATTCTCAGCAGGTCAGGCAATATATGTGGAGAGAGAAACAGTTAACGTTTCAAGTGGATGACCTTTCGTCAGAACTGGAAAAAGTTAGAGATGTAGCAGTATTTAAGCAAGTACAGCGGCAGCGAAAAGGGGGAGGGAGGGAAGAAAGAACAAGAGGGGAAGATCTGTGATAGGGTGGAGGGCAGAAGTAACATTCGCAGCACATAAGTGCCAGGCAATGGCCATTTCCAGCAAGACAGAACCTAACCACCTCCCATTGACATTTGCCAAATTCCCTATCTCAACATCCTGTGTGACAAGTCCAACAGCGGCAACTACCTATTGTCAGCCACTGGGAAAGTCATCACTAGAATCCTCCTCAACCGTCTTCTCCCTGTGGCTGAGGAGCTCCTCCCGGATTCCGTCACTACGAGGTACAATCGAGATGATCTTTACAGCGCGACAACTGCAAGAGAAATACAGGGAACAGCACCAACTCTTGTACATGACCTTCTTTGACCTTACAAAGGACTTTGACACTGTTAACCGCGAGGGACTATGGAGCATCCTCTATTTCAGCTTCCCCCAAAAGTTTGTCGCCATCCTCCGCCTACTCCATGATGACATGCAAGCCATGATCCTGACCAACGGATCCATCATAGGCCCAATCAATGTACAGACCGGGGTCAAGCAGGGCTACGTCATCGCGCCAACCCTCTTCTCGATCTTCCTCGCTGCAATGCTCCACCTCACACTCAACAAGCTCCCCGCTGGAGTGGAACCAAACTATAGAACCAGTGGGAACCTGTTCAACCTTCGTCGTCTCCAGACCAGATCCAAGACCGTCCCATCCTCTGTCGTCGAAATACAGTACGCGGATGACGCTTGCATCTGCACGCATTCAGAGGCTGAACTCCAAGTCATCGTCAACATCTTCACCGAGGTGTACAAAAGCATGGGCTATTCACTAAACATCCGTAAGGCAAAGGTCCTCCACCTGACCCCGCCACGCAGCACTGCCCCTAGTCATCAAGATCCATGGCGCGGCCCCGGATAACGTGGACCACTTTCCATACCTCAGGAGCCTATTATCAGCATAGGCAGACATTGACAACGAAGTTCAACACTGCCTCCAGTGTAGTCTTCGGCCGCCTGCGGAAAAGAGTGTTTGAAGATCAGGCCCTCAAATCTGGCACCAAGCTTATGGTCTACAGGGCTGTAGTGATACCTGCCCTCCTGTATGGCTCAGAGACGTAGATCATATACAGTAAACACCTCAAATCGCAGGAGAAATACCAACAACGATGTCTCCGCAAGATCCTGCAAATCCCCTGGGTGGACAGATGCACCAACGTCAGTGTTCTCAATATGGCCAACATCCCAAGCATCGAAGCACTGACCACACTCGACCAGCTCCGTCAGGCGGGCCACATTGTTCGTATGCCTGAAACAAGATTCCCAAAGCAAGCGCTCTACTCGGAACTCCTACACGGCAAGCGAGCCCCAGGTGGGCAGAGGAAACATTTCAAGGACACCCTCAAAGCCTTCTTGATAAAGTGCAACATCTCCACTGACACCTGGGAGTCCCTGGCCAAAGACCGCCCTAAGTGGTGGTAGAGCATCCGGGAGGGCGCTGAGCACCTCAAGACTCGTCGCCGAGAGCATGCAGAAAACAAGCACAGGCAGCGGAAGGAGCTTGCGGCAAACCAGACTCCCCACCCACTCTTTCCTTCAACGACTATCTGTCCCACCTGTGACAGAGACTGAAGTTCCCGTATTGAACTGTTCAATGACCTGAGGACTCACTTTTAGAGTGGAAGCAAGTCTTCCTCGATTTTGAGGGACTGCCTATGATGGCCCAGAATCTCAATTGGACCAGCCACATAAAGGCCATGGCTGTTAGAGCGGGTCAGAGGTTGGGTATTCTGAGGCAAGTGGCTCACCTCCTGACTCCACAAAGCCGTTCTGGTCAAGAATGTGATTGAATACTTTCCATTTGCCTGGATGGGTGCAGCTGCAGCAACACTCAAGATGCTCGACATCATCCAGAACAAAGCAGTCCACTTGATCAGCACCTCATCTACCAGCTTAAACATTCACTCCCTTCACCACCGGCATACCGTAGCTGCAGTGCGTACAATCTACAGGGCAGTAATTAGCCTGCTTACACTGATTGTCTAAACTTATTCATGGAAATTGGTCACTTGGATGCGATACTGATATGCTGCCAGCACCTGGAAAATTGTACCCTGTATTAAAACACCACATTTTGGAGATCAAGGATAAGGGCTGAAAATTGGTGGGGGGGAGGAACTCCATAATATTGCAACATTGACTGAGAGATGTAATGTGTAGCAGTGATAATCTATCAGTGTTCCATCTCCAAATGACACTGGCTCTAATATGTGTCCGAGAATGGCTTACACTCAACCTCAGGTTTGATCCATTTTCTCTGTATATAGGCACCTTTTTTATTCTATGTATCTACTGCATTACAAAAGTTATGATCTCATTTTGTGGGGAATCCTAAACCGCACAATACATAGCATGGCTGCCTTTGACACAATTTAGTTTGGCGGTCTTGCTATAAATTACAATTTTGGCAGATTTCAATGGCTAACTATAATTTAGTAAAATTTTACATAATAAACAATTACATAGGAATCTATATGCATATAAACTGCATTCATTTTGGGGTGTACTTGCATTAAGTACAAAATCAATAAAAAAAACACGTATGCACCAATTCATCCCCTGACCATCTATTAATTTGTGCAATACATACACAAAACAATTCTCAGTTAAGTTGTGTACAATATCTCGTAAATCAGGAGGAGGTGAGAAGGCTGTCAGCAATGAAGAACAATGGGTGTGCACCATAATTTCTGTAGGCGAACAATGGGCATACAAAAAAAATCATGGGTATGTTTTGATGTAGCAATTTATAGCTTACAAGGACATAACTGTCAGAAAGTCAAGTCCCTTAAAATATAACATTATTATTCATAGCACAAAAATTTAAACACAACAGTCTAGCTGAATTCCCACAAAATATAAACAGTTAACAGTGAACATATTTTAAGAAAGAAAATAAGTTGCATTTATATTGTGCTTTTTATGACCTCAGGACCTCCCAAAGCGCTTTACAGTCAATTAAATATTTTTGAAGTATAGACACTGTTGTAATGTAGGGAAAATGATTTACGTCTTTTAAATGGCGCATCTACTCTTACTTTTTTATAGTCCTCTGAGAATTCGAGGAAATAGGAAATTAACTGTGGGCATCAAAGTATTCTGACACAACAAAGAACTGAGAAAGTAGGAAAACTGAGAAAGAAAGAACTGAGCAAGATAGAAAAAGATTGCATTTATATAGTGCCTTTCACGACCTCAGTAGTTCCCAAAGCACTTTACAGCCTATGAAGTATTATTGAAGTGCAGTCACTATTAGAATGTAGGAATTCCATGTTGCAGCTACTGAATTGCTGAAGCACTCACCTCTCCTCCATTAATGTTCCTCCATTCTCCTCTTTATGGCTTCCCTGAGCCTCCTGCAGGAGGTAATCTGGTCCCAGACCACTATCTGTGCTACTCCTGAATGCCAGTGATTTAAAAGTACAGACAAGTGGCTTAGTATTGATTGACTCTTCCCCAGTTTTTCCTTTTTTGTGGTGCCAAGTTTCCATTTAACACCTCCAAATTGTATTGGAGTCGAGATCAAACTATATTGCTATGCTTCTTGATACTGCAACACACCAGAGTGTCTATTTTGTAAAGAAATAATATAGTGGTCACATCTAATGCATGTAACAGATTGTTTGCAACATTTGTACACAAACAGGAGGTTGAAGTACAACACATTTGGTAAAATAAATTCTAGGTTTACAATATGATACCAGTGCAGGACATTTTAAAGAAATGAAGTATATAAATATTTACACTATCTCAATTTTGATACTGAATGGTGATCTATTGAACATACCCATTCATATATACAACAAAAGGTCAAAACTGGGTTTATTAATCTGCTGCTTAAATATGGATTATATTTATGGAATACTAAGCTTCGCATTTAAATAAAAGGTACCTCTATTAATATACTATTAACGTAACAAGTTTACATAGAAGCAACCAGGTGAAATTAGACTTTTAGGATCCTATATTAAATAAGTTGTACAGTTAAGTAGATAATATTGCATTAAAAGTCATGAACTATATATGTTAAAAAAACACAACAAATTCACTACAGGAACATAATGAGCCTTGCTCTGCCCCATTATAAATGTTGAAATATTTCCTGTGGTTGCATTAGCATGTAACATGGTGGAAAGATTCCAACCAAGGGAGTGAATACAAATTAATATTGCTAATTTTCCTTTCCAGAATGTTTTAAAAAGTTAAGAATTCTAAACTTTATTCAGCATATATCTGAAAAACACAAATAATACTGTGAAAACAGAACATATAAAGCACACAGCGGTCAAAATGGGACATTACTGCATTAATCATATCTTTTTTCCAAAGCACTCACAGAAAATTATAAATTGCCCCTTTATTACAGCATGTTATGAGATTTTGTTTTGAACATTCAATGATTCAGCTAACTTTTTCATCTGCAGGAAATAATCCATTCTCCAGATATCTATGATGATATCCTATAAGTTAGGTAAATGAATTCAAACTGCACTATACAGATGTTTTCACCATAATTTGATGAGAGGTAGTAACATCATATTTTCTAGTAAAGATGGAAACACGGCTATTTCTGGTTGTATTCACATCTGCTACTCTGAGAAAAAGTTTTCAAATATTGATTGGACATTAAGTTAGCCAATGTTTCATTCCATATGCATTTGTTTTATTAAAAATATTGCATCATTTGTACATAATGCAACTCTAGTTCTAAGATTAGTTTTCAGGATATTAGTCACTTTTATATAATGCCTTTATCATGCTTTAGCTGAAGGATCAAACCACTATGCTTGGAGTTTTCACCCAAACAAGTTATTTTTTCAGTTAACTTTAGTACACAGAAGTACACAGCATCATCTGGTGTCACAAGTGGAAATTACCATGGAACTAAATTACAAATCAAAACGTTATCAATGTTCAACAAATTTACATTTAAATATCACACCAACTCATTTTAGCTGCTACCCTTTTGATAATTAAAAAAATTATTCAACTCTCTAAATTTTTTTTAAATTGTCCCACTTTCCTTTGTTGATTGGTGAGTGCATCATGTTTACCTGCTATACTCAATTCGTCAACCAATATTTCACATGGTCCATATCCAACTCTTCCCTTCCCTTCCTCAACTTAGTTATCTCCATTTCTGGGGATAGGCTGTCAACTAATATCTACTATAAGGTCGCTGACTCCCACAGCTTGATTACACTTCCTCCCAATCACTTCCTGTAAGGACTCTATTCCATTCTCCTAGTTTCTCCGTCTCCATCGCATTTGTTCTGATGAAGCAACCTTCCACACCAGTGCTTCCGATATGTCTTCATTTTTCCTCAACGACGGATTCCCATCCACCTTGATTGACAGGGATTTCGACCATGTCCACCCCATTTCTCGCACTTCTGTTCTCACCCCTTCCTCTCCCTCCCAGAACCACAATAGAGTTTCCCTTGTCCTCACCTTCCACCCCACCAGCCTCCACGTTCAACAGATCATCCTCCAGCGCTATGCCACCACTAAACACATCTTTCTCTCCCCTCCCCTTTCAGCATTCTGAAGGGACCATCTGTTCGCAACATCCTGATCCACTCTTTAATCACCCCCAACACCTGCTGCCCTTCCCATGGCACCTTCCCATGCAAACACAGGAGATGCAACATCTTCCCTTTCACCTCCTCCCTTTCCACCACCCAGTGCCTCAAACACTCCTTCCAGGTTTAACAGTGATTTACTTGTCCTTCTTTCAATTTAGTACACAGTATTTGCTGTTCACGATGCGGTCCCCTCTCCATGGGGAGACCAAACACAGATTGGGTGATTGCTTTGCTGCACACCTCCATTCAGTTCGCAAGCGTGGCACTGTGCTTCCAGTCACTTGCCATTTTAATTCTCCGTCCCACTCCCACTCTGACATCTTTGTCCTCGGCCTCCTACACTATTCTAATGAAGCTCAACATAAGCTCGAGGAACAGCAACTCATCTTTCAATTAGGTGCTTTTCAACCTTCCTGATGCTGCCTGATCTGCTGAGTATTTCCAGCTTTTTCAGTTTTTATATCTACTATACGTATTGGGTGAAAATCCACTGAATTTTATAACTCATTATTGATTCCTAACCAGTGCAGACTTAGCTAACTCTGTTATATTGCCAATCAGGGTGACAATTATCGTTATCAGTAAGAGTTAAAGGGGCACAAAAAATAAACTGTAGCAGACTTAGTTAATCACATTTAGAGTGTAGTCTTAGCACCGCAATTGGCTTCTGTATCACTGAGTTAGAGGGAAGTGGAAAGCTGCCATCCAGTGGTTCACGTTGGAAAGTGCAGGAGTAAGGACACCAGTGGAAAGCAGTATTGGGCTCGGCTGTGATTGCATGCATAATCAAATAGCCCAGCTGACGAAGGCTTGCACATGAATAATAATGATTTTGACAAGGTACTAAAGGGCATCCAGCACCCAGGGAACTGTGTTGTAGTTTGAGTCGGCATCTTCAGGACAAGGAGGATAAAGTTGGAGGAGTTGAACCAGGAAAAACAAACGTGAAATTTTAACTGTAATAAAAAAGTCACCAAAATCCTGGGGCAGTAAAGGCAACTGTTCCTGCACACGGCAGGTAACCCAGTATAAAAAGGAACACACAGCTTGTTGTTGTCACTCAGGAGCTGCTAATAAAGGACTGCAGGTCTGCACAGTTTAAGTACCATACCCTGCCTCGTGGAGTCATTACTAAAGGTGCCTACATACACTACAGTAACTATAGTACTAAGTTATAGAGACCAGATGTTAAAAGGTTCAATTTCCAGTCTGTGCTGAATTATTATTCTTAGGCAGTCCCTCGGAGTCAAGTTCTCAGGTGACTTGAGCGAGAATATTGACATCGGTGCACCTATCATCCTGTCAATGGATTTGCAGGATCTTGCGGAGGCAGCGCTGGTGGTAAGTTGGGGCAACAGTCGAGGTGCTATACTTGGCTTTAATGCCTGAGTTAGAGAGGGCAAAAATCAGCAAGGGTTCTAACTGCTGTCTAATGACCTGTTGCTAATGGAAAGTGCAGTTTGAGTGAGATCAAGATTGTGCTCCGCTGTAATGGTCAATTTTGATGAATTTCCCACGCCAATTGAATTGGTGATTGTGTTCTTGATCCAAAAGGGTGTGTGTCTGTTTGCGCGTGAGTGCGTGATGTGTCTACATACTCACATGAAGAATGGCTGTTTGGGAACGGTAGTAGGGTGCTACGGTGGCTATGGAATCTTAACCCAGTGACAATCAATGGAAAAAGCTGTCATCTGAAAAATGGTGTTTTCTTCGATTTTGAAATCATAAGCAATTAAGAGCCATATTCTTTCCTCTGTGTAAAGTTTAACAAAAGAGTGGAGCAATAGAGTAGAAATTGGTAATTTCACCCCTTCCCCCATTGTTACCACTAATTAGCTTTGTGCTCCCATGTTACAAAATTTGTTTATGAAAGTTAGCCTTAAAAAGCGCTCATTAAGGACGATTAAGTCCTTCTTAAAAGACAATCAAAAGAAACTAATGCAGCTCTGCATGTGGGGCGGGGGAATTTTTTTCAAAATCAAGTTAGTTACAATGGGCCCAAGTGTCGGGCCGCGCCTAGAATGGCGCAGCCCCGACCTTGACGCCCGTTTTTCGCGCCACAAAGTGCGCCTAAAAAAAACTTACAGATTCTCCGGCTCCCTGCTGGTCCTCTGGCCCTCGGCGCGGCGCAGCACGAGCTGTAGGGGGCGGAGCCAGGTCCCTGCGCTGAAAACAGTGCCGGGACCTCTGCACATGCGCACTACAGTGGGCGCGCATGTGCAGTAGCTCCAGGCGCCAAAAACTGTGTGGGAGGGGCCCGAAGCACGCAGCCCCTAGCCCTGGCCGAATGGCCTCACTGGGGCTGCGTGCATAAGGCTGCCTCCCACACCCAGCTCCTGCTTCCTCCCGACCCGACTCGACTCCCGCCCCCGGACCGGACCAGACCCCGACCCCGACCCGACTCCCGCTTCCCCCGCCCCCGGACCCGACCCCCCGGACTGGACCCGACCCGCGCTCCCCCCTGTCCCCCACCCGACCTGACCTCCCTCCCTCCACCCGCCCCACCCCGACCCGAACCGACCTCCCTCCCACCACCCCCCCCGACAAGACCCGCGCTCCCGACCCCCCACCCAGGACCCGACCCGACCCGACCCAACCTGACCTCCCTCCCCCCGCCCCCGACACGAACCGACCCGACCTCCCTCTGCCCTGATCCGTCCCGCGCTCCCTCCCTACACGAACCAACACGACCTCCCTCCTTCCCCCCCACCGACCCGACCCGTGCTCCCGACCCCGACCCGCGCTCCAGACCCCGGACCCGACCCAACGCCCCAACGCCCCTACCTGTAAATCTGGTGCTGGGGACGGGCCCTGCCCGAAGTCTTGGGTCCGGCCCGTTCAGCCTCCCTCCCCCTTCTCCTTTCCACCCCCTTCTCCTTTCCC